>NW_028320368.1:0-115000 GCF_062004578.1 Staurois parvus | reverse complement strand
TGGCAGCGCCTTTCATCTCAGTCAGTCATTATTAGAAATGTAATTGTAATCAGGACAGATGACCGGATTTGCTCTCTCCTCACATGCGTATTTTATCCTCAGACTTTGGCTTCCATCCAGTGCGGGAATCATGTTTTCCAGGACCTGGGCACAGATGTTGTAGGAAACCGATACATTGCTGAGTGCGGAACAGACAACTTGTAACTTTGTATATACATGGTATCTACCTATATCTATGTATACAAAGTATCATCTACCTATATCTATATATACAAAGTATCATCTACCTATATCTATATATACAGAGTATCTACCTATATCTATATATACAAAGTATCTACCTGTATCTATATATACAAAGTATCATCTACCTATATCTATATATACAAAGTATCATCTACCTATATCTATATATACAGAGTATCTACCTATATCTATATATACAAAGTATCTACCTATATCTATGTATACAAAGTATCATCTACCTATATCTATATATACAGAGTATCTACCTATATCTATATATACAGAGTATCTACCTATATCTATATATACAGAGTATCTACCTATATCTATATATACAAAGTATCATCTACCTATATCTATATATACAAAGTATCTACCTATATCTATATATACAGAGTATCATCTACCTATATCTATATATACAAAGTATCTACCTATATCTATATATACAAAGTATCATCTACCTATATCTATATATACAAAGTATCTACCTATATCTATATATACAAAGTATCATCTACCTATATCTATATATACAGAGTATCATCTACCTATATCTATATATACAGAGTATCTACCTATATCTATATATACAAAGTATCTACCTATATCTATATATACAAAGTATCATCTACCTATATCTATATATACAAAGTATCTACCTATATCTATATATACAGAGTATCATCTACCTATATCTATATATACAAAGTATCTACCTATATCTATATATACAAAGTATCTACCTATATCTATATATACAGAGTATCTACCTATATCTGTCTATACAAAGTATCTACCTATATCTGTCTATACAAAGTATCTACCTATATCTGTCTATACAAAGTATCTACCTATATCTATATATACAAAGTATCTACCTATATCTATATATACAAAGTATCTACCTATATCTATATATACAAAGTATCTACCTATATCTATATATACAAAGTATCTACCTATATCTATATATACAGAGTATCTACCTATATCTGTCTATACAAAGTATCTGCCTATATCTATATATACAAAGTATCTGCCTATATCTATATATACAAAGTATCTGCCTATATCTATATATACAAAGTATCTACCTATATCTATATATACAAAGTATCTACCTATATCTATATATACAAAGTATCTACCTATATCTATATATACAAAGTATCTACCTATATCTATATATACAAAGTATCTACCTATATCTATATATACAAAGTATCTACCTATATCTATATATACAAAGTATCTACCTATATCTATATATACAAAGTATCTACCTATATCTATATATACAAAGTATCTACCTATATCTATATATACAAAGTATCTACCTATATCTGTATATACAAAATATCTACCTATATTATTATTATTATACAGTATTTATATAGCGCCAAAGGGTTTGCTCAGCGCTGTACATTAGAATGGGGGACAAGACATGAGACAATACAGTAACAATACACGAGGGGTTGGAGGGTCCTGCCCTTTCGAGCTTACAATCTAGGAGGGAGGGGATAGTGGTACAGGAGGAGATGGCTGTGGGGGATGGAATGGAGTGAGGAGTGGAGGGGATCGGCTGTTAGGTGAGGGTGGGGTAGGCTTCCCTGAAGAGATGGGTTTTCAGGGTGCGCCTAAAGGTGAGGAGGGTAGGTGACAATCTGATGGATTGGGGAAGTGAGTTACAGAGGATGGGGGAAGCTCTGGAGAAGTCCTACAGTCGAGCGTGGGAGGTGGAGACCGGGGAGCTAGAGAGTAGGAGGTCTTGTGAGGAGCGAAGATTACAGGTTGGGTGGTATTTGGGTATCAGGTCGGTGAGGTAGTTTGGGGCGGTGTTATGAATGGCTTTGTATGTCAGTGTTAGTAGTTGAATTTGATCCCTTGGGCAATCGGGAGCCAGTGGAGGGAATGACAGAGGGGGGTGGAGGGCACTGAATGGAGGCCAGTGGAGGGAATGACAGAGGGGGGTGGAGGACACTGAATGGAGGCCAGTGGAGGGAATGACAGAGGGGGGTGGAGGACACTGAATGGAGGCCAGTGGAGGGAATGACAGAGGGGGGTGGAGGACACTGAATGGAGGCCAGTGGAGGGAATGACAGAGGGGGGTGGAGGACACTGAATGGAGGCCAGTGGAGGGAATGACAGAGGGGGGTGGAGGACACTGAATGGAGGCCAGTGGAGGGAATGACAGAGGGGAGTGGAGGCCAGTGGAGGGAATGACAGAGGGGGGTGGAGGACACTGAGTGGAGGCCAGTGGAGGGAATGACAGAGGGGGGTGGAGGGAATGACAGAGGGGGGTGGAGGACACTGAGTGGAGGCCAGTGGAGGGAATGACAGAGGGGGGTGGAGGACACTGAATGGAGGTCAGTGGAGAGAATGACAGAGGGGGGTGGAGGGAATGACAGAGGGGGGTGGAGGACACTGAGTGGAGGTCAGTGGAGAGAATGACAGAGGGGGGTGGCAGATGCGGAGCGGTTGGTGAGGTGGATGAGTCTGGCCGCAGAGTTCAGGATAGACTGAAGCGGGGATAGTCTGTGATGAGGGAGGCCGGTGAGGAGGGAGTTGCAGTAGTCCAGACGTGAGATAATAAAGGAGTGAACGAGTTGTTTAGTAGTGTTTGGGGTTAGGAACAAACATATTTTGGAGATGTTGCAGAGGCGGAGCCTGCATGCGGTAGTCAGCGATTGGGCATGGGGTTGGAAGGACAGGTTAGAGTCTAGAATGACACCTAGGACTTTGGCTTGCGGGGTGGGACTGATGGTGGCGTTGTTGGTCGTGATGGAGATGGTGGGGGGTGGGGCACATGCTGGGGGGAAAACTAGGAGCTCAGTATTGGAAAGGTTCAGTTTGAGGAAATGGAGCGACATCCAGTCTAATATGTCATTCAGTAGGTGGGTGATACGGGCGGAGACTGAAGGGGTGAGGTGGGGGGTGGAGAGGTAAATTTGCATGTCATCGGCGTAGAGGTGATAGTTGAAGCCGTGGGAGTGTATCAGTTTGCTGAGGGAGGAGGTGTAGATGGAGAAGAGAAGGGGCCCGAGGACAGAGCCTTGGGGGACCCCAACAGAGAGGGGGAGGTGGCAGCGTTATAGGTAATATATCTATCTATATATATATATATATATATATATAGATATGTAACCTATATCTGTATATACAAAGTATCATCTACCTATATCTATACATTGTATCCCTCTATATCTATGTATACGTTGTATCCCTCTATATCTATGTATACGTTGTATCCCTCTATATCTATGTATACGTTGTATCCCTCTATATCTGTGTATACGTTGTATCCCTCTGTATCTATGTATACGTTGTATCCCTCTGTATCTATGTATACGTTGTATCCCTCTATATCTGTGTATACGTTGTATCCCTCTATATCTATGTATACGTTGTATCCCTCTATATCTATGTATACGTTGTATCCCTCTGTATCTATGTATACGTTGTATCCCTCTATATCTGTGTATACGTTGTATCCCTCTGTATCTGTGTATACGTTGTATCCCTCTATATCTATGTATACGTTGTATCCCTCTATATCTATGTATACGTTGTATCCCTCTATATCTATGTATACGTTGTATCCCTCTGTATCTATGTATACTTTGTATCCCTCTGTATCTATGTATACTTTGTATCCCTCTGTATCTATGTATACTTTGTATCCCTCTGTATCTATGTATACTTTGTATCCCTCTGTATCTATGTATACTTTGTATCCCTCTGTATCTATGTATACTTTGTATCCCTCTGTATCTATGTATACTTTGTATCCCTCTGTATCTATGTATACTTTGTATCCCTCTGTATCTATGTATACGTTGTATCCCTCTATATCTCTGTATACATTGTATCCCTCTATATCTATGTATACGTTGTATCCCTCTATATCTATGTATACATTGTATCCCTCTATATCTATGTATACGTTGTATCCCTCTATATCTATGTATACGTTGTATCCCTCTGTATCTATGTATACGTTGTATCCCTCTATATCTATGTATACATTGTATCCCTCTATATCTATGTATACATTGTATCCCTCTATATCTATGTATACGTTGTATCCCTCTATATCTATGTATACATTGTATCCCTCTATATCTGTGTATACGTTGTATCCCTCTGTATCTATGTATACGTTGTATCCCTCTGTATCTATGTATACGTTGTATCCCTCTATATCTATGTATACGTTGTATCCCTCTATATCTATGTATACTTTGTATCCCTCTATATCTCTGTATACATTGTATCTATCTATCTATCCGGCTTCTAGATCGAGGTCTGCTTTATTGTTTGTATACTCTTCCATCAGCTGCTAATAATGGTAATCGGCGCCCCGCGTTTGAGGAGTGACCCGCCATCGCTGTCCCGTCCTGCAGATGTTACATCCGCCATAAACATGGCAGTCGGCTGATCATGAGACGCAGGACTCATCTGATTAGGAGTTCATTTTCCCTGGATTCATCCTCGGTTGGCTTTTTTTTGTTTGTTACCCAGAATCCTCGGCTTTGAGGCGAGCAGTCACGGCCATCTGTCTCCTCTCGGCCGTGTTTTGGGGGATTATCTAGATTGCTTCTATCAGGCAGGGATTTAGGCGGTATACACCGACCCGGTGGTCACAGCTGTATGTGGGGTAGTCCCTCTGTGTACATGAACGCTGCAAACTGACGCAAGCCAAAGCATTATGGTGACGGTCTGCATTCACTGAATCCTGGTCATCCAGCAGTGGTTGATGGTTAAGCCGTAGCGTACCCTTCCAGCCAGTGGCCTCTGTGATCTGCTGAAACATGTAGTGCCACAACAGCTGGACAGCCACAGCTCCTGAAACTTCCAGTGCACCAACACTGGGAATTTGTCATCTGAGTTACAATAGTTTTGGAAAGTGCAGCCAACACCAATTCCATGACCTCCCTAGGTTTGTACTGAGGAGCACCTCACTTGAGTCCAGCTACAGTCAACATCTTTTGAGGGAAAAGAGCTTCAGGGCTTTAGCAGATGATGGAGATGAGATCACAACAGGATGCACTAGGGGAGCTGTGTTAAGGTTTGGTATCATTGTGGGATAAGTACCTCCTCGGTCCTGCCATGGAACTACTGCATGCAGTACTGGTGGAATGAAGGATTCTGGGAGATAGCCTCACAATGTATGTCTGGACTGCCAACAAGCTGCTCCAAGCTCCTTTAAATTAGTCTTTGGCAAAGCGATGGAGTCGTTTTGTTTTTTTAGGTGTAAGGGTATTATATTGGTCGTTTCCACCTCCTGCACACTAGTTCACAAAAAGCAGAGAAGACCACCTATGTTGGAGATGAAGAGCTGTCCTTCATAACTTGGTCATAGACTTCTCCCACCTTCAGGACACAGCTCCCCCTACTTGCTGGTGTCACCGTGTCCGTCCTGAGGTTTCCCTGATGTCTCATTTGTTCAGGCTTGGACTTTATCTAGGGCCTCAGATTTTCTGGGGGTCCTCAGATTATTTGTTATAGGATCGTAATAATGGTGGGAAATGAAATGCTAGGTGCCAACTTCCTCCTAATTTTCATACGATGCAACTCCTCTACCTCATTTCCTACAGCTAAATCGGTCTCCTCATTTGCATGGAGCATGTCTCTTCTCGCTGGTTATTTGCACACTGTGAGGTCGTTTGCTATTTTCCAGGACTGGCGACATCTCTCCCACTGCGTCCTACCGAAATGGCGCACTTACCAAGTGTTCAGCAGATGACTTGCGCCCGCTGCTTGGCACGGAGTCCCCGGCTGCCAGTCTCACTGGGCGCAGCGTTTAGAGCAATGCTGTGTCACTTTTATTAATTGCAGAGAATTTGGCAGGGAGTATTACGAGGAGATGATGATTCACAGACAGCGCGGCGTTCTCTTCATTACGCCGCGTCCTCGCCATCTGTCACACATTTTTAATATCGGATATTCGCATATTAGGATTTCTCTGATAAATTGTCAGGCCGGGGACGGGCCATAAACCCTCTGCATGTCTGTCAGCAGGTTAAAAAAAATCATCAGGAAAGAAAAGCTGAACATAAAAGAAAACTTCTGCTGAGCGCAATTTCATTGTAAACGGGCGTATAAAATAACGGCGGTTGTCAGGAGCAGCGCCGGCTCTTTACCCCTCTTCTCTGTCAGATATCTGCACTGAAATTCCGCTAGTAAATAAGAGCAGCAATTACAAGGAGTTCTCATAGATTCAGCGGCATTATCACTGCACGCCATGTAAAGGGCAGCCATAAATACTGCGTGCAAGAATGTGGAGCTCCATTGCAGTGCAAGTAACTGCACATGTCTGAATGCAGCTATTGGCTACCATGTTACAGGACAATGCTCCCGGTGTACATGCATCTGAGGATGTGGAAAAAAGCACCGATGTTGGTAGGAAGACACATAGGAATGCCTTCAACTTCTGACCTACCACCCCTTACTTCTGACTTGTCCCCTCTGTATTCTGACTTGTCCCCTCTGTATTCTGACTTGTCCCCTCTGTATTCTGACCAATCCCCAAAGTGTTCTGACTTACCCCCTCTGTATTCTGACTTACCCCCTCTGTGTTCTGACTTATCCCCTCTGTGTTCTGACCAATCCCCTCTGTGTTCTGACCAATCCCCTCTGTGTTCTGACCAATCCCCTCTGTGTTCTGACCAATCCCCTCTGTGTTCTGACCAATCCCCTCTGTGTTCTGACTTATCTCCTCTTAATTCTGACTTATGCCCTTGGACTTCCGATTTAAACCACCAAACCTCCGATGCTCAATTATCCCTTCCAAATTCTAGATTACCCCCTCCGACCTCTCACTTACCCCCCCCGACCGCTCACTTATCCCCTCTGACCTTTCACTCCCTCTGACCTCTCACTTACCCCCCCTGACCTTTCACTTATCCCCTCTGACCTTTCAATTACCCCCCAGACCTTTCACTTACCCCCTCTGACCTTTCAATTACCCCCCCTGACCTTTCAATTACCCCCCCTGACCTTTCAATTACCCCCCTGACCTTTCAATTACCCCCCCTGACCTTTCAATTACCCCCCCGACCTTTCACTTACCCAACTGACCTCTCACTAACCCCCCTGACCTTTCACTAACCCCCCTGACCTTTCACTAACCCCCCTGACCTTTCACTTACCCCCCTGACCTCTCACTACCCCCCTGACCTCTCATTTATCCCCCCTGACCTCTCACTTATCCCCCCTGACCTCTCACTTATCCCCCTTGACCTCTCATTTATCCCCCCCTTACCTCTCATTTATCCCCCCCTTACCTCTCACTTATCCCCCCCTTGACCTCTCATTTATCCCCCCCGACCTCTCACTTATCCCCCCCGACCTCTCACTTATCCCCCCCCGACCTCTCACTTATCCCCCCCTGACCTCTCACTTATCCCCCCCGACCTCTCACTTATCCCCCCCTGACCTCTCACTTATCCCCCCCTGACCTCTCACTTATCCCCCCCCGACCTCTCACTTATCCCCTCCCGACCTCTCACTTATCCCCCCCGACCTCTCACTTATCCCCCCCGACCTCTCACTTATCCCCCCTGACCTCTCACTTATCCCTTCCTGACCTCTCACTTATCCCCCCCTGACCTCTCACTTATCCCTTCCTGACCTCTCACTTATCCCCCCCTGACCTCTCACTTATCCCCCCCTGACCTCTCACTTATCCCCCCCTGACCTCTCACTTATCCCCCCCTGACCTCTCACTTATCCCCCCCTGACCTCTCACTTATCCCCCCCTGACCTCTCACTTATCCCCCCTGACCTCTCACTTATCCCCCCTGACCTTTCACTAACCCCCCTGACCTTTCACTAACCCCCCTGACCTTTCACTTACCCCCCTGACCTCTCACTACCCCCCTGACCCCTCATTTATCCCCCCTGACCTCTCACTTATCCCCCCTGACCTCTCACTTATCCCCCTTGACCTCTCATTTATCCCCCCCTGACCTCTCACTTATCCCCCCCTTGACCTCTCATTTATCCCCCCCTTGACCTCTCACTTATCCCCCCCGACCTCTCACTTATCCCCCCCCGACCTCTCACTTATCCCCCCCTGACCTCTCACTTATCCCCCCCGACCTCTCACTTATCCCCCCCTGACCTCTCACTTATCCCCCCCTGACCTCTCACTTATCCCCCCCCTGACCTCTCACTTATCCCCTCCTGACCTCTCACTTATCCCCCCCGACCTCTCACTTATCCCCCCCGACCTCTCACTTATCCCCCCCTGACCTCTCACTTATCCCTTCCTGACCTCTCACTTATCCCCCCCTGACCTCTCACTCATCCCTTCCTGACCTCTCACTTATCCCCCCCTGACCTCTCACTTATCCCCCCCTTGACCTCTCATTTATCCCCCCCGACCTCTCACTTATCCCCCCCGACCTCTCACTTATCCCCCCCCGACCTCTCACTTATCCCCCCCTGACCTCTCACTTATCCCCCCCGACCTCTCACTTATCCCCCCCTGACCTCTCACTTATCCCCCCCTGACCTCTCACTTATCCCCCCCCGACCTCTCACTTATCCCCTCCCGACCTCTCACTTATCCCCCCCGACCTCTCACTTATCCCCCCCGACCTCTCACTTATCCCCCCCTGACCTCTCACTTATCCCTTCCTGACCTCTCACTTATCCCCCCCTGACCTCTCACTTATCCCTTCCTGACCTCTCACTTATCCCCCCCTGACCTCTCACTTATCCCCCCCTGACCTCTCACTTATCCCCCCCTGACCTCTCACTTATCCCCCCCTGACCTCTCACTTATCCCCCCCTGACCTCTCACTTATCCCCCCTGACCTCTCACTTATCCCCCCTGACCTTTCACTAACCCCCCTGACCTTTCACTAACCCCCCTGACCTTTCACTTACCCCCCTGACCTCTCACTACCCCCCTGACCCCTCATTTATCCCCCCTGACCTCTCACTTATCCCCCCTGACCTCTCACTTATCCCCCTTGACCTCTCATTTATCCCCCCCTGACCTCTCACTTATCCCCCCCTTGACCTCTCATTTATCCCCCCCTTGACCTCTCACTTATCCCCCCCGACCTCTCACTTATCCCCCCCCGACCTCTCACTTATCCCCCCCTGACCTCTCACTTATCCCCCCCGACCTCTCACTTATCCCCCCCTGACCTCTCACTTATCCCCCCCTGACCTCTCACTTATCCCCCCCCTGACCTCTCACTTATCCCCTCCTGACCTCTCACTTATCCCCCCCGACCTCTCACTTATCCCCCCCGACCTCTCACTTATCCCCCCCTGACCTCTCACTTATCCCTTCCTGACCTCTCACTTATCCCCCCCTGACCTCTCACTCATCCCTTCCTGACCTCTCACTTATCCCCCCCTGACCTCTCACTTATCCCCCCCTGACCTCTCACTTATCCCCCCCTGACCTCTCACTTATCCCCCCCTGACCTCTCACTTATCCCCTCCTGACCTCTCACTTATCCCCCCTGACCTTTCAATTACCCCCCCGACCTTTCAATTACCCCCCCGACCTTTCACTTACCCCCCCGACCTTTCACTTATCCCCCCTGACATTTCACTTATGTCCTCCGACATCTCACTTATCCCCCCCCCCGACCTTTCACTTATCCCCCCTGACCTTTCATTTATCCCCTCTGACCTTTCAATTACCCCCCCGACCTTTCACTTACCCCCCCCGACCTTTCACTTACCCCCCCGACCTTTCACTTACCCCCCTGACCTTTCACTACCCCCTGACCTTTCACTAACCCCCCTGACCTTTCACTTATCCCCCCGACCTCTCACTTATCCCCCCCTGACCTCTCACTTATCCCCCCCTGACCTCTCACTTATCCCCCCCTGACCTCTCACTTATCCCCCCCTGACCTCTCACTTATCCCCCCCTGACCTCTCACTTATCCCCCCTGACCTCTCACTTATCCCCCCTGACCTCTCACTTATCCCCCCCCTGACCTCTCACTTATCCCCCCCTGACCTCTCACTTATCCCCCCTGACCTCTCACTTATCCCCCCTGACCTCTCACTTATCCCCCCCTGACCTCTCACTTATCCCCCCCTGACCTCTCGCTTATCCCCCCCTGACCTCTCACTTATCCCCCCCCTGACCTCTCACTTATCCCCCCCCCTGACCTCTCACTTATCCCCCCCCTGACCTCTCACTTATCCCCCCCTGACCTCTCACTTATCCCCCCCTGACCTCTCACTTATCCCCCCTGACCTCTCACTTATCCCCCCTGACCTTTCATTTATCCCCTCTGACCTTTCAATTACCCCCCCCCCCCGACATTTCACTTACCCCCCCGACCTTTCACTTACCCCCCCGACCTTTCACTTATCCCCCTGACCTTTCACTTATCC
Source organism: Staurois parvus (assembly GCF_062004578.1). Classification (NCBI taxonomy): domain Eukaryota; kingdom Metazoa; phylum Chordata; class Amphibia; order Anura; family Ranidae; genus Staurois; species Staurois parvus. Next base: position 104,374 of record NW_028320368.1, on the reverse strand, counting down.
CCTCTGACCTTTCACTACCCCCTGACCTTTCACTAACCCCCCGACCTTTCACTTATCCCCCCGACCTCTCACTTATCCCCCCGACCTCTCACTTATCCCCCCCTGACCTCTCACTTATCCCCCCCTGACCTCTCACTTATCCCCCCCTGACCTCTCACTTATCCCCCCCTGACCTCTCACTTATCCCCCCCTGACCTCTCACTTATCCCCCCCTGACCTCTCACTTATCCCCCCCCTGACCTCTCACTTATCCCCCCCCTGACCTCTCACTTATCCCCCCCTGACCTCTCACTTATCCCCCCCTGACCTCTCACTTATCCCCCCTGACCTCTCACTTACCCCCCCTGACCTCTCACTTATCCCCCCTGACCTTTCATTTACCCCCCCCCGACATTTCACTTACCCCCCCGACCTTTCACTTATCCCCCCGACCTTTCACTTATCCCCCCGACCTTTCACTTATCCCCTCTGACCTCTCACTTACCCCCCTGACCTTTCACTTACCCCCCTGACCTTTCAATTACCCCCCCTGACCTTTCAATTACCCCCCCCGACCTTTCAATTACCCCCCCGACCTTTCACTTACCCAACTGACCTCTCACTAACCCCCCTGACCTTTCACTAACCCCCCTGACCTTTCACTTACCCCCCTGACCTCTCACTACCCCCCTGACCTCTCATTTATCCCCCCTGACCTCTCACTTATCCCCCCTGACCTCTCACTTATCCCCCTTGACCTCTCACTTATCCCCCCCTTACCTCTCACTTATCCCCCCCTTGACCTCTCATTTATCCCCCCCGACCTCTCACTTATCCCCCCCGACCTCTCACTTATCCCCCCCCGACCTCTCACTTATCCCCCCCTGACCTCTCACTTATCCCCCCCGACCTCTCACTTATCCCCCCCTGACCTCTCACTTATCCCCCCCTGACCTCTCACTTATCCCCCCCCTGACCTCTCACTTATCCCCTCCTGACCTCTCACTTATCCCCTCCTGACCTCTCACTTATCCCCCCCGACCTCTCACTTATCCCCCCCGACCTCTCACTTATCCCCCCCTGACCTCTCACTTATCCCTTCCTGACCTCTCACTTATCCCCCCCTGACCTCTCACTTATCCCTTCCTGACCTCTCACTTATCCCCCCCGACCTCTCACTTATCCCCCCCGACCTCTCACTTATCCCCCCCGACCTCTCACTTATCCCTTCCTGACCTCTCACTTATCCCCCCCTGACCTCTCACTTATCCCTTCCTGACCTCTCACTTATCCCCCCCTGACCTCTCACTTATCCCCCCCCTGACCTCTCACTTATCCCCCCCTGACCTCTCACTTATCCCCCCCTGACCTCTCACTTATCCCTTCCTGACCTCTCACTTATCCCTTCCTGACCTCTCACTTATCCCCCCCGACCTCTCACTTATCCCCCCCGACCTCTCACTTATCCCCCCCTGACCTCTCACTTATCCCCCCCTGACCTCTCACTTATCCCTTCCTGACCTCTCACTTATCCCCTCCTGACCTCTCACTTATCCCCCCGACCTTTCAATTACCCCCCCGACCTTTCAATTACCCCCCCGACCTTTCACTTACCCCCCCGACCTTTCACTTATCCCCCCTGACATTTCACTTATGTCCTCCGACATCTCACTTATCCCCCCCCCGACCTTTCACTTATCCCCCCTGACCTTTCATTTATCCCCTCTGACCTTTCAATTACCCCCCCGACCTTTCACTTACCCCCCCCGACCTTTCACTTACCCCCCGACCTTTCACTTACCCCCCTGACCTTTCACTACCCCCTGACCTTTCACTAACCCCCCTGACCTTTCACTTATCCCCCCGACCTCTCACTTATCCCCCCCCGACCTCTCACTTATCCCCCCCTGACCTCTCACTTATCCCCCCCTGACCTCTCACTTATCCCCCCCTGACCTCTCACTTATCCCCCCCCTGACCTCTCACTTATCCCCCCTGACCTCTCACTTATCCCCCCCTGACCTCTCACTTATCCCCCCCTGACCTCTCACTTATCCCCCCTGACCTCTCACTTATCCCCCCCCTGACCTCTCACTTATCCCCCCTGACCTCTCACTTATCCCCCCCTGACCTCTCACTTATCCCCCCCTGACCTCTCACTTATCCCCCCCCTGACCTCTCACTTATCCCCCCCCTGACCTCTCACTTATCCCCCCCCTGACCTCTCACTTATCCCCCCCTGACCTCTCACTTATCCCCCCCTGACCTCTCACTTATCCCCCCTGACCTCTCATTTATCCCCTCTGACCTTTCAATTACCCCCCCCCCGACATTTCACTTACCCCCCCCGACCTTTCACTTATCCCCCTGACCTTTCACTACCCCCTGACCTTTCACTAACCCCCCTGACCTTTCACTTATCCCCCCGACCTCTCACTTATCCCCCCCTGACCTCTCACTTATCCCCCCCTGACCTCTCACTTATCCCCCCCTGACCTCTCACTTATCCCCCCCTGACCTCTCACTTATCCCCCCCCTGACCTCTCACTTATCCCCCCCCTGACCTCTCACTTATCCCCCCCTGACCTCTCACTTATCCCCCCTGACCTCTCACTTATCCCCCCTGACCTCTCACTTATCCCCCCTGACCTTTCATTTACCCCCCCCCCCGACATTTCACTTACCCCCCCGACCTTTCACTTATCCCCCCGACCTTTCACTTATCCCCTCTGACCTTTTACTAACCCCCCTGACCTCTCACTTACCCCCCTGACCTTTCACTTACCCCCCTGACCTTTCACTAACCCCCTGACCTCTCACTTACCCCCCCGACCTCTCACTTACCCCCCGACCTCTCACTTACCCCCCCGACCTCCCACTTACCCCCCGACCTCCCACTTAACCCCCGACCTCCCACTTAACCCCCGACCTCCCACTTAACCCCCGACCTCTCACTTATCCCCCCCTGACCTCTCACTTATCCCCCCTGACCTCTCATTTATCCCCTCTGACCTTTCAATTACCCCCCCCCCCGACATTTCACTTACCCCCCCCGACCTTTCACTTATCCCCCTGACCTTTCACTACCCCCTGACCTTTCACTAACCCCCCTGACCTTTCACTTATCCCCCCGACCTCTCACTTATCCCCCCCTGACCTCTCACTTATCCCCCCCTGACCTCTCACTTATCCCCCCCTGACCTCTCACTTATCCCCCCCCTGACCTCTCACTTATCCCCCCCTGACCTCTCACTTATCCCCCCCTGACCTCTCACTTATCCCCCCTGACCTCTCACTTATCCCCCCTGACCTCTCACTTATCCCCCCTGACCTTTCACTTATCCCCCCGACCTTTCACTTATCCCCTCTGACCTTTTACTAACCCCCCTGACCTCTCACTTACCCCCCTGACCTTTCACTTACCCCCCTGACCTTTCACTAACCCCCTGACCTCTCACTTACCCCCCCGACCTCTCACTTACCCCCCGACCTCTCACTTACCCCCCCGACCTCCCACTTACCCCCTGACCTCCCACTTACCCCCCGACCTCCCACTTAACCCCCGACCTCCCACTTAACCCCCGACCTCTCACTTATCCCCCCCGACCTCTCACTTATCCCCTGCCAACCTCTCACTCCCCCTGACCTCTCACTTATCCCCCCCGACCTCTCACTTACCCCCCCCGACCTCTCACTTACCCCCCCGACCTCTCACTTACCCCCCGACCTCTCACTTACCCCCCCGACCTCTCACTTACCCCCCCGACCTCTCACTTACCCCCCCCGACCTCTCACTTACCCCCCCCGACCTCTCACTTATCCCCCCCGACCTCTCACTTACCCCCCCCGACCTCTCACTTACCCCCCTGACCTCTCACCACCTGAGTTTTGGTGTCACATCTGGGGGCTCATACACAAATTATTATGTCATTGTCTCAGTCCACAATGGATTTTTTTTCATATACACTTTATTGTTTGTAAATTTTGCTTGCTGGTTATTGAACACATTTCTGTCTGCAATTGTTTTTGTGTGTCAGAATATTTCTGTCTGCAGTGATTAACAATCTCCATCTTCTCCTTTTTTTGTTCTCTTTGCAGTTTGCTGTTTTGTGGTGCACAAACGCTGCCATGAATTTGTCACGTTCACCTGCCCCGGGGCGGACAAGGGCCCCGACACAGACGTAAGTCCAGTCTTATTTCCCAGTCATGATGTGCCTGTTGAGCAGTGCAGAGTGTTTACAGGAGGATCCATCACCAATATTCCTGCTTTCTCTAACCTTCTCCTTTAAATTGCATTGTTACAATCCTGGTCCTCTCCTCAGGTCCTCTGCCCAGTGCTCATATATCGTGTCACAGCCCCACATTGAGTGACATTTCAGACAAATCTAGACTTAGAAACATAATGGTTGCCACTGTTGTTCATTTTTAGCCCAGCCACAGTATAAAATCTGCCTGCCCTGCCCCCTTCTCAATGGGCAGACATAAGACCCTTGGCCCAGCTAAGCTGTCTTACCTGTGTACCATGCCTAGTGATGGCGGTGCTGAGGGGGCACATATACTTGTCGCACACACACAACAAAACTAAACACCACGTGCAATTCAAACGTAAAGCTCTTCAAAAATAACAGAGTGTAACAATGTAACACCTGGTCCTCCTTCAAAGGAAAAGGGCCCTAACCCTGAACCCCTTGGGGTGCAAGACTCCGGACAGTGGCAGAGTACTCTAGGTCCACCCAGCTGAAACTTGGAGAACCCCATTCTTCCGGAGACCTACCAAGGCAAGGTCTACTGAAGTGCTAAGTTGGAGCTCCACATGGGCGGAGAAGATCCTGACTAAAAGGCCATGTGCCCTCCCCTTAGACTTTGAGAGAAGGCTCAAGAGCCTACACCCTACTGGTCTGTGAGAGTAAAGTGTGCACATAGCCTGTAAAAGTGTGATAAATACATTTTGTTGTCCATGTACAAGACTATGAGAACCCCATTCTTCGAAAGATCTGCCAAGTCAAAGGCTACTGAAATACTAGGTTGGGGCTCTCTGTGGGTGGGAGAGAACCTGAGCAAAAGGCCAAGAGCCTGTATCCTACTTGTCTGTGAGAGGAAAGTATGCAGATTTCCAAAAAGTGCAATAAATAAGTTATTTGTTGTCCATGTGCAAGACTATGAGAACCCCATTGTTCTGGAGACCTGCAAAGGCATGGTCTGCTGGAAGTACTAGCTGTGGGTGGGAGAGAACCTGACCAATAGGCAGTGTGTTTTCCCCCTAGACTTTGAGAGAAGGCTTAAAAGCCTTCGCCCTACTGATCTGTGAGAGTAAAGTTTGCCTACTCCGAAAAAGTGCTATAAATAAGTTATTGGTTGTCCAAGACCTGGAGAACCCCATTGTTCAAGAGAAAAGCTAAGTCTACTGAAGTACTAGGTTGGGTCTCCCTTTGGGTGGAAGAAAACTAGACCAGTAGGCCATGTGTCCTCCTGCTAGACATTGAGGGCAGGCTCAAGAACCTACACCCTACTGTGTGCATGGTCCAAAAAAGTGCAATCAAGAAGTTGTCCATGTACAAGACCAGGAGAGCCCCATTCTTCAAGAGACCTACCAAGTCAAGGTCTACTGAAGTACTAGGTTGGGGCTTCCCACAGGTGGAGGAAAAGCTGACCAAAAAGACCATGCCCCCCCCCAAACAAAACTTTCAGGGAAGGCTCAGGAGTCTACACCCTACTGGTCTGTGAGTGTAAAATGTGCATAGCATGTGCAAGACAGCGGCTGGCTGACCAGTATAAAGATTCCTCTGGTCTTAAGCTGCACTATTAGGATTTCAAGCAAGAATTCTTAGGAAAAGTCTTAGGAAAATTTGTATGAAAATTCTCAGAATATTTGAATGTCGCTGGAAAGTTTGCTTTTAACGTTCGATTTTGGAATGAATTAAATCTACTCAACGAAAACCATATAAACTGTTACAAATTATTTTGTTAGAAAAAAATGTTCCATCCTGCTCCTCTGAATTTTCTTGTCACTGTGGTTGAAAATCAACGTCTATTTGACCCAACTAATGATTCAAACAACAAGCTTTCTTAGAAGATTCTTACAGTGGAAAATGGTGAACGAAATTATACTTGGGGCCCCTGCCTACAATAAGGGCCAAAAATGTAAAATGATGCGCCGCACCACCACTAAGAAGTCCAGATACAACTTTATTCTGGTAAAAGCCAGGGATGCAGTCCAAAAAGTAACCAACGCGTTTCAGGTGTCCAAGAGCGCCCCCTTCATCAGGTAGTTCCAGTGTGAATTACCACCACAGGGCTTGTCCGCAGCTTATTGGGCGACCAGTGCCTGTAATTCACATCCTACCAGCTCTAAAATACAGCTACGCCATGGGCCTCTATGGCCTCCGTAGGAAATTCATTTGTCAAATATACGATCCTGCATATAGGGGCCACCAAATGATTGCTGACTCCACCCCAAGAAAATTAATTATTACTGGGTATGGTCCAAGGGTGTATTTACCACAAGGCATTTGCCTAGGGCAGCATTTTTTATGGGGGGCAGCACTGCCCCTTGGAAGAAGGGATAGAAGAAGGGACACAAGTGGCATGGGGACCTGGTGGGTTCCCAGAGAGGCTGCGGATTTCATGATGGTGTATGCACAGCCCGACTCTTGTTCCTGGGATGTCTGGAGCTGTGAAGGTGAGTATCTTTCTCTCTCTCTCACCACGGGGGATGGTGGCTGGTGTATGGGGGGCAGTAGTAGTGGAAGGCTCTCTTTTGGGTGGGAGTCAAGGGTTTTGTTGGTCAATGGCAGGCTTTCTCTGCGGGGGGGCGCCGATTTTTGTGTTACTTTGGGGAGCACAAATCCTAAATACACCACTGGTGTGGTCACTGGAACGTAACCCCTAAACGCAGAGCGCATGCAAATATGCGGCCTCTCAGTGTCTGGTCCTTGACGCATAGCGGCTGCATATTTGCGTACCATTAGAAAACACATATGTGCTGAGAGCATGTGCCCTGCATGCTCCCACCACATATTTCCGTGACTCACGGAAAAGTCCCGATCTCCCCTTGCGATCGGGACCTTTTTCGATCACGTGACCGCCATGACGGTGAATCACAGCGGTCACATGACCCTAAAACCCTGCCCTGCCCTGAAACTCTTAAAGGGCCGGGAGGCTCCAGTACAAAGGGGTTAAGAACAACATAGAAAGAGAAGAGGTACTAGGGGTACCCCCAAAGACAGTTTGGTAAGGGACCATGCAGCATAATCAAAATTTGGCTTTGTTACAAAAAAATCACGATGTAACACAGCACTGTAAAACTTTTTAGTGTTCTTTGTTACATTGTGACTTTTTTTCTAATAAAGCCAAATTTTGATTGTGCTGCATGGTCCCTTACCAAACTTTCTGTGGGGGTACCCCTAGTACCTCTGTCTATGTGCTTGTCACAGAGGGAAAACCCTGCTGAAAGGGGTACTCTTGGACGAAACGCGTTGGGTATTTTTTTGAACTGTACTTTTTGACTTTTATCAGAATAAAGTTGTATGTGAAGCTCTTAGCAGCGGTTTGGCGCTTTCATTCCTATTTTTGTTACATTCCGCTACAAGCCGGAGAGATCGTGGAGATCCTCGGGGGTATAGAATCTGCGTGCCCGGGAACCGAGTCACAACATCATCAGGAGAGTAATACCAGCGCGATAATCCTACAGTCCAGCCAGCGCCATCTTTCCACTCAGCTGTACCAGCCTGGTGTTCCAGGCCACAAAGGAGCTAGAAGGAAAGGATCCCCCCAGCACCCACCTATTATCTGCAGACAGATTCCACACTAACAGCACACATTTCCTGCACACAGAAGAGCTTGAAGTTGGCGATTCAGTCTTGAACTGGCCATAGTCGGTGCCATTGGTGAGGGTGGAGGTGGAACTCCGGCACATAGCGGGCGCTCACCGACGCTTCCCTAATCCTCTGACGTCTGTGTGTGCCGGCACAGCTGGGAATTCTGTTAGTCATTTCAGATTTGCAGAGCGGAGCCGGTCTCCCCCTCACCTCCTGCCTTCCCCCTAATCCTGTTCTGTGGAGCTTTATATAATAATATATTAGTGTCCGCTCATCCACCGCCGCGCCTGCACTGCCCGCCATCTGTGCGCTGGGTCAGGGACGGGCGATCCATCTGCCAGCGAGCTGCCCTACGTCACACATCTGTTCCATGAGAGATATCAGACTTATATAAAGGGTCAGCCCACCCAGGAGGGAGATGCTGGGGGCCCTCGGGCTCCGTTCCCGCCTTTCTTGGGGGGTAATCTGTCAGGGATCCCCTCATAATGGGCAGCGCAGAGACAACCCATCCTTCTCCTGGGCGACAATTGGGAAACGTTTTGTTGGCTTCCACAAACGGCGATCTATAGTAGCAAAGTATGTGGCCAGTGTTAGATTACTCCTGGTTCTGTCTAGAGTGCCCCTTTATGAATCTGGTGGATTGCTCAGTGCATGATGTCTGCCCCCCCAATATCATGTACAGGGAGGGGGCACCCCAATAGATCCTTATAATTCCATTTTATACTCTGTGTAAACCTTTCCACACGGAGAGTTTATTCTGGAGATGATTTATATGGAAACGTGTCTCTAGAGCCGCTCCGGCCCCCACCACCGATGCCAAGTCTGTGTATGGCTGCCAGTGTGATCACATGACTTCCAGGGATGTCTGATACCCCCCCCCCCCCGTCACTGTATCTGGATTATGGTAACTTTTCTTATTTATTAATAACTGAAATGACCTTTCCATTGAAATTCTCAGCTCTGTGCGGCATGACCATTCCAGGGGCCAATAGGGAACCAGAGACCAACCATGTCATCCCTGTCCTGGGCTTCATAGACTTTATGGATGATTGGGACTGTTGGGACTTGTAGTTCTCTGGTATATTGATGCAGCAGGTATACCCCTCCTTGTGTACAGTGTGTATATATCTTTATAAATAGCATTCTCTCTGTAAAAGTGTCAATATATTCTCTGTACCCTGGTCTGTTCTGTGTACCCCAATATATTCTCTGTACCCTGGTCTGTTCTGTGTACCCCAATATATTCTCTGTACCCTGGTCTGTTCTGTGTACCCCAATATACTCTCTGTACCCTGGTCTGTTCTGTGTACCCCAATATATGCTCTGTACCCTGGTCTGTTCTGTGTACCCCAATATATTCTCTGTACCCTGGTCTGTTCTGTGTACCCCAATATATGCTCTGCACCCTGGTCTGTTCTGTGTACCCCAATATATTCTCTGTACCCTGGTCTGTTCTGTGTACCCCAATATATTCTCTGTACCCTGGTCTGTTCTGTGTACCCCAATATATTCTCTGCACCCTGGTCTGTTCTGTGTACCCCAATATATTCTCTGCACCCTGGTCTGTTCTGTGTACCCCAATATATGCTCTGTACCCTGGTCTGTTCTGTGTACCCCAATATATGCTCTGTACCCTGGTCTGTTCTGTGTACCCCAATATATGCTCTGTACCCTGGTCTGTTCTGTGTACCCCAATATATGCTCTGTACCCTGGTCTGTTCTGTGTACCCCAATATATGCTCTGTACCCTGGTCTGTTCTGTGTACCCCAATATATGCTCTGTACCCTGGTCTGTTCTGTGTACCCCTATATATGCTCTGTACCCTGCTCTGTTCTGTGTACCCCAATATATGCTCTGTACCCTGGTCTGTTCTGTGTACCCCAATATATTCTCTGTACCCTGGTCTGTTCTGTGTACCCCAATATATTCTCTGTACCCTGGTCTGTTCTGTGTACCCCAATATATTCTCTGTACCCTGGTCTGTTCTGTGTACCCCAATATATTCTCTGCACCCTGGTCTGTTCTGTGTACCCCAATATATTCTCTGCACCCTGGTCTGTTCTGTGTACCCCAATATATGCTCTGTACCCTGCTCTGTTCTGTGTACCCCAATATATGCTCTGTACCCTGGTCTGTTCTCTGTACCCCAATATATTCTCTGTACCCTGGTCTGTTTTATGTACCCCAATATATTCTCTGTACCATGGTCTGTTCTGTGTACCCCAATATATTCTCTATACCCCGCTATATTCTTCTTAATTTGGTATATTCTCTGTTCCTCTGTATATTCTCTGTTCCTCTGTATAGTCTTCATACTCTGGTATATTCTCTGTTCCTCTGTATATTCTCTGTTCCTCTGTATATTCTCTGTTCCTCTGTGTATTCTCTGTTCCTCTCTGTATTCTCTGTTCCTCTCTGTATTCTCTGTTCCTCTCTGTATTCTCTGTTCCTCTCTGTATTCTCTGTTCCTCTGTGTCTTCTCTGTTCCTCTGTATAGTCTCTGTTCCTCTGTATAGTCTTCATACTCTGGTATATTCTCTGTTCCTCTGTGTATTCTCTGTTCCTCTGTATATTCTCTGTTCCTCTGTGTATTCTCTGTTCCTCTCTGTATTCTCTGTTCCTCTCTGTATTCTCTGTTCCTCTCTGTATTCTCTGTTCCTCTGTATATTCTCTGTTCCTCTGTATAGTCTCTGTTCCTCTGTATAGTCTTCATACTCTGGTATATTCTCTGTTCCTCTGTGTATTCTCTGTTCCTCTGTATATTCTCTGTTCCTCTGTGTATTCTCTGTTCCTCTGTGTATTCTCTGTTCCTCTGTGTATTCTCTGTTCCTCTGTGTATTCTCTGTTCCTCTGTATATTCTTCATACTCTGGTATATTCTCTGTTCCTCTGTGTATTCTCTGTTCCTCTCTGTATTCTCTGTTCCTCTCTGTATTCTCTGTTCCTCTCTGTATTCTCTGTTCCTCTCTGTATTCTCTGTTCCTCTGTATATTCTTCATACTCTGGTATATTCTCTGTTCCTCTGTGTATTCTCTGTTCCTCTCTGTATTCTCTGTTCCTCTCTGTATTCTCTGTTCCTCTGTGTATTCTCTGTTCCTCTCTGTATTCTCTGTTCCTCTCTGTATTCTCTGTTCCTCTCTGTATTCTCTGTTCCTCTCTGTATTCTCTGTTCCTCTGTATATTCTTCATACTCTGGTATATTCTCTGTTCCTCTGTGTATTCTCTGTTCCTCTCTGTATTCTCTGTTCCTCTCTGTATTCTCTGTTCCTCTGTGTATTCTCTGTTCCTCTGTATATTCTCTGTTCCTCTGTGTATTCTCTGTTCCTCTCTGTATTCTCTGTTCCTCGCTGTATTCTCTGTTCCACTCTGTATTCTCTGTTCCTCTCTGTATTCTCTGTTCCTCTGTATATTCTTCATACTCTGGTATATTCTCTGTACTTCAGTAGGAAAATATTATTGAGCACTGACAATCCCGGCACAGTGACACCACGCAGTGCTCTGTGCCAAGTAACTTCTGATGTATTACACAGACAGTATATAGAGAAATACATAATCGTAATTAGACCCGTACAGCATGATGTACACACCGCCGTGTACTGTCACCTCCTGCCTGGAAGGTTGGCGGTTCCTCTTGTAGATGTTGATGAGCTCTCGGTGTTTTCCTGGCACAGCCCGGTGTGAGTGGGTGAGGAACATCCAGAGAGATTAGTCTGTGCTGGGTGAAGTCATAAACTGGGAGGGGGACAGGAAAGGAAAATATTCAGGGGAGGGGGGTCCCCTCATTATGAAGGTTCTTGTCCAGCCTATATGGAGGTCGGCATTGGTTGGAATGACTTGAATCCGACTCCTTCACCCAGAAGGACCGGGGACTGGATTGCAACGTTTACTTAACAAATCAGCTCACTGAGCACATAGTAGGGGATCATTCTTCACCTCTTATTTTTATTTTTTTATATATAAAAATATATACATTCTGAGTGACCTTGTATGGCTGTAGAGTTGCAGGCCTTGGGGGCAAGAGGGGCAGTCCTTGTTCCCTCCATAATCCTCATCTCTTAGTCTCAAGAATGTTCTTGCTCAGGTGATGGTCATGGTGGGACACATTGCCCAGACACCATCTGCTCATTAAAAGCTGTGAAGGATGTGTTGTGAGATTTGTGGTGCTGGATCCCAGAGGTGCCCCTGGCAGCAAGTAGCCCTCTGGTCATGCCTGCAGGATATGCACCTTCATCTCCTGGTTGGATATCTGTTTAGGGTGAGAACCTTCATTCCCTGGTTGGTTACATCCACATGGTGAGCACCTTTTTTCTCCTGGTTGATTATCTCTGTAGGGTGAGGACCTTCATTTCCTGGTTCATTATCTGTGTAGGGTGGGTGAGGACCTTCATTTCCTGGATCATTATCTGTGTAGGGTAGGTGAGGACCTTCATCTCCTGGTTGATTTATCTTTGTAGGGTGGGCGAGGACCTTCATCTCCTGGTTGATTTATCTTTGTAGGGTGAGGACCTTCATTTCCTGGTTCATTATCTCTTGTGGGTGAGGATCTTCATCTCCTGGTTGATTTATCTTTGTAGGGTGGGTGAGGACCTTCAATTCTTGGTTCATTATCTCTGAAGGGTGGGTGAGGATCTTCATCTCCTGGTTGATTTATCTTTGTAGGGTGGGCGAGGACCTTCATCTCCTGGTTGATTTATCTTTGTAGGGTGGGCGAGGACCTTCATCTCCTGGTTGATTTATCTTTGTAGGGTGAGGACCTTCATTTCCTGGTTCATTATCTCTTGTGGGTGAGGATCTTCATCTCCTGGTTGATTCATCTTTGTAGGGTGGGTGAGGACATGCATCTCCTGGTTGATTTATCTTTGTAGGGTGAGGACCTTCATTTTCTGATTCATTATCTCTATAGGGTGGGTGAGGACCTTCATTTCCTGGTTAATTTATCTTTGTAGGGTGAGGACCTTCATCTTCTGCTTGATTATCTCTGTAGGGTGAGTAAGGACCCTCATCTCCTGGTTGGTTATCACTGTAGGGTGAAGATCTTCATCTCCTGGTTGGTTCTTTCTGTAGAGTGAGGACCCTGATCTTCTGGTTGGTTATCTCTGTAGGGTGGGTGAAGACCCTCATCTCACTGACTATCTCTGTAGGGTAGGTGAGGACCTTCATCTCCTGGTTGTTTTTTTCTGTGGAGTGTTGAACCTCATCTCCTAGTTGCTTATCTCTGTAGGCTGGGTGAGAACCCTCATCTGGTTGGTTATCTCTGTAGGCTGGGTGAGAACCCTCATCTGGTTGGTTATCTCTGTAGACTGGGTGAGAACCCTCATCTCCTGGTTGGTTATCTCTGTAGGCTGAGTGAGGACCCTCATCTCCTGGTTGGTTATCTCTGTAGGCTGGGTGAGAACCCTCATCTGGTTGGTTATCTCTGTAAGCTGGGCGAGGACCCTCATCTGGTTGGTTATCTCTGTAGGCTAGGTTAGAACCCTCATCTGGTTGGTTAGCTCTGTAGACTGGGTGAGAACCCTCATCTGGTTGGTTATCTCTGTAGGCTGAGTGAGGACCCTCATCTCCTGGTTGGTTATATCTGTAGGCTGAGTAAGGACCCTCATCTCCTGGTTGGTTATCTCTGTAGGCTGGGTGAGAACCCTCATCTGGTTGGTTATCTCTGTAAGCTGGGTGAGGACCCTCATCTGGTTGGTTATCTCTGTAGGCTGGTGAGGACCCTCATCTGGTTGGTTATCTCTCTAGGCTGAGTGAGGACCCTCATCTCCTGGTTGATTATCTTGGAAGGGTGGGTGAGGACCATCAACTCCTTATTGGTTGCTCTTCAAGGTGAGCACCCTCATCTCCTGATTCGTTATTTTTGCAGGGTGAGGATCCTATCTCTTGGTTGGTTATCTTATCTCTTTTTCTTAAAAAAAAAAAGTTTTCACATGAAGCACTGAGGAACATTTGTCAGTGATAGAGAATGGTCCTAGGGTGATGAAAGCAGAAAGTGACTTCATACTGTCAGGCCCGGAGGTTCCTGGGAACTGGATGATTATCTCCACCTCATAAACATACTTCTGCTGCTGTGATACATAACAGACGATAGTTCTGTCCTTCTAGTCACCGGTGAATTCACAGGTTCTCTTTTGGCAGCTACCAGGAGGCAAATAGTGAGAGACCAGAGTATAGATGACAGGGGGAGTGGATGACCTACGTGGTTGGCTGCCTCTGGCCTCCTGGAACAAGCATGCATCTAGTAAAGTCAGACATTTCCATAGATGTTCCAGGTCATTGACTGCCAAGACATTCATCCTAAGAGCCAGGAACTAAGCATTTTGAGAAGAGTTGACCATTGGCGTTCTATTATGTTTTCCTCTTTTCTGCCCATGTATCACACGGCTGTATATATACCGAGGCCTCACACATGAGTGCGCTTCTTACTGATTGCGCTCCTGAAATCTCAATGCACCTCTCTAGGGAATTTTGATCAAATTTTGTAGGCAGGATGATTCTGGAACATCGGGTCATTACCGGCTTGCATTTTTGGTGAATAATTGCTGTGGCTCGGCCCCTGTTATTGCCGAGTGAGGCTCAGCCTGTCCATGAATCCCTCATGAATAATACAGGCCTGATATATTTTCCTCATACGTCATGTGCTGAGGATGTATCTGCAGGGACCGGCCGTCTGCACACTCAGCTTATTGCTGCAATTGGCTCCGGTGTGATTACCGTTGTTTGTTATCCATCTCGTATTGTATCGATCGATCTGATGAATCCGCCGGCCCTGACCAAAGCCTCTCTGCCATTACCGGTGTACAGGATCCTGGATAAAGAAGCCGCAGCCTCCCAAGTATATGGTCCATGGAGCCTGAGATAAACGGGAAGAGGGGGGGAACCTTTTATTAGGGACAATGGTGACAACGAAGAGGAAACTGTCCCATTTCCTGATGTGTCTCTAGAACAGGAAGTGAAGGGGAATCTCTCTACTGGGATAACAATGTTGGCTAAACATGTCAAGGAAGGTGATGCAGGAAGGTGCAGCGTGGGGGATATAATCCAGGAAATGGTCAGATGTTGTCTGCTGCTTCCCTCCTCCGGGTACAAAAACTTTCATTTAGAGCCGCTTCACACTCCATGCATTTCAGTTGCTTTATTTTCTGCATCCAAAACGCACAGAAAGTCGGTCGGTGATACGGTTGTCATGGTCATCGTTCACATCAGCGCTTGCAGTTCCAGTGCGTTCCGGTTGCAGAAAAAAAAAAGTAGAAATGGCTGCATTTTTCCTGCACAGAACTGTACTGCAATGCGGTAAAACGCACCAAAAACGCACCAAAAGCACACTGTAACGCACATGTCCCTATATAAATTGAAGAAAAAGAGAGGGAAAAAAATGAACCAGAGAGCATCAAAAACACACCGAAACGGGTCAAAAACACAAATGCGGAGACTCATCCGGAACACATCTAGACTGCGTTTCTATGGTGTGATCCGACCCTAGCTGTATATTCCTCTGTAGCCACAAAGGATATACATCCACTTTGTGTGCACCAAATGTCTCCGCACACCCAGATATTACCTTGTAAAAGTAGCAGTGACATCATCATTGTGCTGTACATAGCTTGTGCTGAGAGCAGAGCTGTGGGAGGAGCCCAGCAGGGTCCACCCACTACAAAAAACCCTACAGGAGTGGGCAGACAAAACCAGTCACCCTGCACAAGGAGAGAGAGCGCAGAGCTGTGGGAGGGGTCAGCAGGCTCCACCCACTACAGAAATTTACAGGAGAGGGCGGAGACCAGACCAGTCCCCCTGCACAAGAAGAGAGCACAGAGCTGTGGGAGGGGCCCAGCAGGGTCCACCCACTACAAAAACCCTACAGGAGTGGGCAGACAAAACCAGTCACCCTGCACAAGGAGAGAGCGCAGAGCTGTGGGAGGGGTCAGCAGGCTCCACCCACTACAGAAATTTAAAGGAGAGGGCAGAGACGAGACCAGTTGCCCTGCACAAGGAGAGAGCACAGAGCTGTGGGAGGGGCCCAGCAGGCTCCACCCACTACAAAAACCCCACGTGAGTGGGCAGACAAAACCAGTCAGCCTGCACAAGGAGAGAGCACAGAGCTGTGGGAGGAGCCCAGCAGGGTCCACCCACTACAGAAAACTACAGGAGAGGGCGGAGACCAGACCAGTCCCCCTGCACAAGAAGAGAGCACAGAGCTGTGGGAGGGGCCCAGCAGGCTCCACCCACTACAGAAAACTACAGGAGAGGGCGGAGACAAGACCAGTCCCCCTGCACAAGGAGAGAGCACAGAGCTGTGGGAGGGGCCCAGCAGGCTCCACCCACTACAAAAACCCCACATGAGTGGACAGACAAAACCAGTCACCCTGCACAAGGAGAGAGCACAGAGCTGTGGGAGGAGCCCAGCAGGGTCCACCCACTACAGAAAACTACAGGAGAGGGCGGAGACCAGACCAGTCCCCCTGCACAAGAAGAGAGCACAGAGCTGTGGGAGGGGCCCAGCAGGCTCCACCCACTACAGAAAACTACAGGAGAGGGCGGAGACAAGACCAGTCCCCCTGCACAAGGAGAGAGCACAGAGCTGTGGGAGGGGCCCAGCAGGGTCCACCCACTACAGAAAACTACAGGAGAGGGCGGAGACAAGACCAGTCCCCCTGCACAAGGAGAGAGCACAGAGCTGTGGGAGGGGCCCAGCAGGCTCCACCCACTACAGAAAACTACAGGAGAGGGCGGAGACCAGACCAGTCCCCTGCACAAGGAGATAGAGCAGCAGTGAGTGGTCTTTATTCCAGGACGTTCTCTGGTGTCACTAAAACAGAAAGTGGAACCTCTCCCCAGCAGCAGTATAGACAGGGGAACTGACCTTACCCCAACGTTTTGGGTGGAGTTCACCCCAAAGTGTCTGTGAGGCCAAAGCTCTTTTATTTTAGGCAACACAGAGAAGGGATAAAAGTGGTTGAGGTTTGATCAGTGTAGACCGTTGTTCCCAGGACAGATGGTCCCGTTTTGGTGATTCTCCAGCACCTCTTGTCCCAACGGAACTAGAGACCACAATGATAACCCAACAGAGTGACTTGTATCTCTTCCTCCCCCCATCCCCCACACACACACCCCTGTTGATTGGAGTGCGGCAATGCAGAGAGAAGTGCACTAGATGGACAAAGTATCCATTTGTTTCCATTTCCACGATAATCGTCTTTATCAATAATTCATTGTGCTGTCAGTGGTCATCCTTGTCCAGGTTCATCGTCCTCCTCCAACATCGTCCTCCTGACCTCCATCCGCCCGCGCTCCTTTTCCTCTGTGCAATCCCCAGGCCTGTGTCAGGCTTAATGGCTAATATAAAATGCAATGATGGCGTGTTTATTGCGTGTTTATTGCTGGGGGATGCGTGTGCAGACCCCTCCGTGTATCCGCCATCTACGTTCCCTGCCGGCCCGGGGCCCGGAGGGCTCCCACAACCCTCCAATTAGTGCAATTAGAAGGAAGCCAACAAACTTGTCGTTCACATCTGGGAGGAAAAAGAAAATCGCTCTCTGGATACAGAATTCCTTCCTGGGGGTGGGAGACGCAGAACGCCGACTGAATTGGATTAGTGGATGCTCTGTCTTCCTGGAGGCCGAATCTGGAACCTCAACATGGATTCTGAAGGGGTCACCTGTTTGTAAAGTTTCTCCACTCATCTTCCTCCTATTTCTTCACAAATTATCATCAGTCAGGGGTCTCCAAACGTTCTAAAGAAAAGGCCAGCTTACTGTCCTTTAAACTTTGGGGGCGGGGATGCCCCATCATTGGTGTCAGTGGGAGGATTAGTGCCCCATCATTGGTGTCAGTGGGAGGAATAGTGCCCCATCATTGGTGTCAGTGGGAGGAATAGTCCCCCGTCATTGGTGTCAGTGGGAGGAATAGTCCCCCGTCATTGGTGTCAGTGGGAGGAATAGTGCCCCATCATTGGTGTCAGTGGGAGGAATAGTGCCCCATCATTGGTATCAGTGGGAGGAATAGTGCCCCATCATTGGTGTCAGTGGGAGGAATAGTGCCCCATCATTGGTGTCAGTGGGAGGAATAGTGCCCCATCATTGGTGTCAGTGGGAGGAATAGTGTCCCATCATTGGTATCAGTGGGAGGAATAGTGCCCCATCATTGGTGTCAGTGGGAGGAATAGTGCCCCATCATTGGTGTCAGTGGGAGGAATAGTGCCCCATCATTGGTATCAGTGGGAGGAATAGTGCCCCATCATTGGTGTCAGTGGGAGGAATAGTGTCCCATCATTGGTGTCAGTGGAAGGAATAGTGCCCCATCATTGGTGTCAGTGGGAGGAATAGTGCCCCATCGTTGGTGTCAGCGGGAGGAATAGTGCCCCATCATTGGTGTCAGTGGGAGGAATAGTGCCCCATCATTGGTGTCAGTGGGAGGAATAGTGCCCCATCATTGGTGTCAGCGGGAGGAATAGTGCCCCATCATTGGTGTCAGTGGGAGGAATAGTGCCCCATCATTGGTGTCAGTGGGAGGAATAGTGCCCCATCATTGGTGTCAGTGTGAGGAATAGTGCCCCATCATTGGTGTCAGTGTGAGGAATAGTGCCCCATCATTGGTGTCAGTGGGAGGAATAGTGCCCCACCATTGGTATCAGTGGGAGGAATAGTGCCCCATCATTGGTGTCAGTGGGAGGAATAGTGCCCCATCATTGGTGTCAGTGGGAGGAATAGTGCCCCACCATTGGTATCAGTGGGAGGAATAGTGCCCCATCATTGGTGTCAGTGGGAGGAATAGTGCCCCATCGGTGTCAGTGGGAGGAATAGTGCCCCACCATTGGTATCAGTGGGAGGAATGGTGCCCCATCATTGGTGTCAGTGGGAGGAATAGCGCCCCATCATTGGTGTCAGTGGGGGGAATAGTGTCCCATCATTGGTGTCAGTGGGAGGAATAGTGCCCCATCATTGGTGTCAGTGGGGGGAATAGTGCCCCATCATTGGTGTCAGTGGAAGGAATAGTGTCCCATCATTGGTGTCAGTGGAAGGAATAGTCCCTAGATTTCCTCAAACATAGCCTCCGATTTCTTCAGAGATTACCGCATGTTTAATATAATAACATATATCCTCAAATTAAAAAAAACCTTCTAGGTCTTCAAAAATCAGTCCCTTATTTCCTACAAAATAACCTCATATGTCCCCCAAAATATACCTGTATTTCCTCAAAAATAACTTCTGTCATTCTGCCGAAACGACCCCCAAATGTCCGCCTAACAAACCGTCCGTTTATTCCCCGATGTTAGTCATGGACAGAGCAGGCACAGTGTGGGGGGATGGAGCGGGGATCAGTTGGGCTGACAGGTTCCCAGAATGTTCCGTCAGCCGCCACATCAGAAGCGGTCTGTTTGGGGGTCGATGTATCGCGGTGTCAGTCACTTATCACACAGCGCTCGCCCCTGGTATTGAATCTACGACTCGCACACCACGGGGCGAAGGAATGAGTGATGCCTGGCGTCTGTCCAAGAGCTGACCCAACACGCTGTGCGCCCTCCAGGTGTCATGGCGTCTGTCCAAGAGCTGACCCAACACGCTGTGCGCCCTCCAGGTGTCATGGCGTCTGTCCAAGAGCTGACCCAACACGCTGTGCGCCCTCCAGGTGTCATGGCGTCTGTCCAAGAGCTGACCCAACACGCTGTGCGCCCTCCAGGTGTCATGGCGTCTGTCCAAGAGCTGACCCAACACGCTGTGCGCCCTCCAGGTGTCATGGCATCTGTGTGGTTGTCATCCTCTGGGACGGCTAATGGATGAACATGGACTCTTGTCTTGTTGGCACTTCTATCATCTCTGTATCTGAAGTCTCGGGTGCACAGGGTCTGTTGTCGTTCACCTCACACAACGATCGTGGTGACCATGAACGCACCAATGACGTCATCTCTGTGGCTGTGTGTCCGGTAAGGTGTTGTGGAAGATGTGGATGGGAGGTGATGGAGCTGCCATGAATTCCACATCATGAGGATGAACCTGTGTTGTAGAGTCGCAGTGACTCTGTTTTGGCTCCTTGAGAAAAGTCCAGAAGTTTAGGAAGAAATGAGGCCGCCACCCCGAGGGGATGAGAGTCCAGAATTTCATCATGATAAATCCCAGCACGTCGGGGGATTGTATAGGACCCCCCTTCATCAGGGTAGATTGGCATGTATATTGGTACCTCTTCAACCCATTCTGTGTAACACTCACCTTTCCTGGGGTCCAGCACCAGGTCTCCTCTCTGCTTGAACTCGGGGTACTGGTGCTGCAGCCAATCAGACAACAGGAGATGGCTCTCCTCAAAGGGTGAGGTGACTTGTAGCTCAGTGTTCCATCAATGTGTCGCTGCACCTAAGTCCAGCCTTGTCCATGCTTGCAGAGTCTTACACCCGGAGCTCCTGTCCCTCTCCATGGCTCCCAAGTCCAAGTGTTCTTTCCAGCCCTTGTGCATCCTCCATGTACTCCAGCTTCACCCCATTACCTCCAATGCACCGCCATGTGTCCCCTGTACTGCACCTCCAGGGTGACTGTGTGCACCTCCATGTCTCCAGAGTACCCCCGTGCCTCCAGCACTCCTCTGTAAGCCTCCATGTCTCCAGATTACCCCCGTGCCTCCAGCACTCCTCTGTAAGCCTCCTTGTCTCCAGAGTACCCCTGTGCCTCCAGCACTCCTCTGTAAGCCTCCATGTCTCCAGACTACCCCCGTGCCTCCAGCACTCCTCTGTAAGCCTCCATGTCTCCAGACTACCCCTGTGCCTCCAGCACTCCTCTGTAAGCCTCCATGTCTCCAGAGTACCCCTGTGCCTCCAGCACTCCTCTGTAAGCCTCCATGTCTCCAGAGTACCCCTGTGCCTCCAGCACTCCTCTGTAAGCCTCCATGTCTCCAGACTACCCCTGTGCCTCCAGCACTCCTCTGTAAGCCTCCATGTCTCCAGAGTACCCCTGTGCCTCCAGCACTCCTCTGTAAGCCTCCATGTCTCCAGAGTACCCCCGTGCCTCCAGCACTCCTCTGTAAGCCTCCATGTCTCCAGAGTACCCCTGTGCCTCCAGCACTCCTCTGTAAGCCTCCATGTCTCCAGACTACCCCTGTGCCTCCAGCACTCCTCTGTAAGCCTCCTTATCTCCAGAGTACCTCTGTGCCTCCAGCACTCCTCTGTAAGCCTCCATGTCTCCAGAGTACCCTTGTGCCTCCAGCACTCCTCTGTAAGCCTCCATGTCTCCAGAGTACCCTTGTGCCTCCAGCACTCCTCTGTAAGCCTCCATGTCTCCAGAGTACCCCTGTGCCTCCAGCACTCCTCTGTAAGCCTCCTTATCTCCAGAGTACCCCTGTGCCTCCAGCACTCCTCTGTAAGCCTCCTTATCTCCAGAGTACCCTTGTGCCTCCAGCACTCCTCTGTAAGCCTCCATGTCTCCAGAGTACCCCTGTGCCTCCAGCACTCCTCTGTAAGCCTCCATGTCTCCAGAGTACCCCTGTACCTCCAGCACTCCTCTGTAAGCCCCCATGTCTCCAGAGTACCCCTGTGCCTCCAGCACTCCTCTGTAAGCCTCCATGTCTCCAGAGTACCCTTGTGCCTCCAGCACTCCTCTGTAAGCCTCCATGCCTCCAGAGTACCCCTGTGCCTCCAGCACTCCTCTGTAAGCCTCCATGTCTCCAGAGTACCCTTGTGCCTCCAGCACTCCTCTGTAAGACTCCATGTCTCCAGAGTACCCCTGTGCCTCCAGCACTCCTCTGTAAGACTCCATGTCTCCAGAGTACCCCCCTGCCCCTTTGTGCCCCTGTTACTCCTGTGTCTCCATGCAGCCACCAGTGCGCTCTGCAGTTGTCTGACCTGCGACACTCCTCCATCTTTATATTTTGCCGCTCCTGCCCTCAGGTAGGGTAACTGGACACAGAGCCCTGACTGTGACACCCCGATGACTATCTCCTGTGGATTTACTACCATAAAATGAACAATTCTGGACTCATTGGTATGAAATTCTAGTTTCTTCATAAACCATTAGAAAACACTGTGGCCCCTCTGTACACCCCGGGTGTAGACCGGATCGTATATGGAAGGATCTACAGATTCTCATCCCTGAGATGATATTTAATATTTGGTTACAGTTTAATATTTATGTTCATTTGTTTCCCCCATCCTGTGCTGTACGACACCAGCGAGGATTCTACCGCTGATTAGATTCTTATAATTACCGCCCCCCTCCACACATAAAACTTAATTAATCTGGAAGCTATGTACGCGTTGTACAGCGCCTTCTTCCTGCTTAGTGAGCGCTGAGACTTTCCCAGAATCCCCGGCTCATCGTCCGGGGAAAGAGGCGCGGTCTGCGGCCCTCATACATTTACTTGATACACATCTTCTGAGAAGATCGGCCTTCCAATCATGCAACATCATTTTTTGTTTATTTTTGTTCATATGTATCTACATATACAGTTGCAAGAAGAAGTATGTGAACCCCTTGGGATTCCGTGGAGTTTTGCATGAATTGGGCATAAAATGTGCTCTGAACGTCATCTAAGTCACAACAATAGAAGAACACAGTCTGCTGAACATAATACTACACAAACATTAGATGTTGCCATGGTTTAATTGCACATAACATGTAAACATTCACAGTGCAGGGAGGAAAAAGTATGTGAACCTCTGGACTTAATAACTGGTTGACCCTCCTTTGGCAGCAATAACCTCAACCAAACGTTTCCTGTAGTTGCAGATCAGACCTGCACAACGATCTGGAGTCATTTTGGACCACTCCTCTTCACAAAACTGTTTCAGTGTAGCAATATTCTTGGGATGTCTGGTGTGAATCGCTCTCTTAAGGTCATGCCACAGCATTTCAATGGGGTTGAGGTCAGGACTCTGACTGGGCCACTCCAGAAGGCGTATTCTGTGCTGTTGCAGCCATTGTTTTGTTGAATTACTTGTATGCTTTGGGTCATCATTGTCCTGTTGCATCACCCATCCTCTGCGGAGCTTCAGTTGGCGGACAGATGGTCGTACGTTTTCCTGCAAAATGTCTTGATAAACTCTGGAATTCATTTTCCCATCAATGACAACAATCCGTCCAGCCCTGAAGCATGTATCGCTATGTAGTAACACGTATCGCTATGTAGTAACACGTATCGCTATGTAGTAACACGTATCGCTATGTAGTAACACGTATCGCTATGTAGTAACACGTATCGCTATGTAGTAACACGTATCGCTATGTAGTAACACGTATCGCTATGTAGTAACACGTATCGCTATGTAGTAACACGTATCGCTATGTAGTAACACGTATCGCTATGTAGTAACACGTATCGCTATGTAGTAACACGTATCGCTGTGTAGTAACATGTATCGCTGTGTAGTAACACGTATCGCTGTGTAGTAACACGTATCGCCGTGTAGTAACACGTATCGCCGTGTAGTAACACGTATCGCCGTGTAGTAACACTTATCGCTATGTAGTAACACGTATCGCTATGTAGTAACACGTATCGCTATGTAGTAACATGTATCGCTATGTAGTAACATGTATCGCTATGTAGTAACATGTATCGCTATGTAGTAACACGTATCGCTATGTAGTAACACGTATCGCTATGTAGTAACATGTATCGCTATGTAGTAACATGTATCGCCGTGTAGTAACACGTATCGCCGTGTAGTAACACGTATCGCCGTGTAGTAACACGTATCGCCGTGTAGTAACACGTATCGCTGTGTAGTAACACGTATCGCTGTGTAGTAACACGTATCGCTGTGTAGTAACACGTATCGCTGTGTAGTAACACGTATCGCTGTGTAGTAACACGTATCGCTATGTAGTAACACGTATCGCTATGTAGTAACATGTATCGCTGTGTAGTAACACGTATCGCTATGTAGTAATATGTATCGCTATGTAGTAACACGTATCGCTATGTAGTAACACGTATCGCTATGTAGTAACACGTATCGCTGTGTAGTAACATGTATCGCTATGTAGTAATATGTATCGCTATGTAGTAACACGTATCGCTATGTAGTAATATGTATCGCTATGTAGTAACATGTATCGCTATGTAGTAACATGTATCGCTATGTAGTAACATGTATCGCTATGTAGTAACATGTATCGCTATGTAGTAACATGTATCGCTATGTAGTAACATGTATCGCTGTGTAGTAACATGTATCGCCGTGTAGTAACACGTATCGCCGTGTAGTAACACGTATCGCCGTGTAGTAACACGTATCGCTGTGTAGTAACACGTATCGCTATGTAGTAATATGTATCGCTATGTAGTAACACGTATCGCTATGTAGTAACACGTATCGCTGTGTAGTAACACGTATCGCTGTGTAGTAACACGTATCGCTGTGTAGTAACATGTATCGCTATGTAGTAATATGTATCGCTATGTAGTAACATGTATCGCTATGTAGTAATATGTATCGCTATGTAGTAACATGTATCGCTATGTAGTAATATGTATCGCTATGTAGTAACACGTATCGCCGTGTAGTAACACGTATCGCCGTGTAGTAACACGTATCGCCGTGTAGTAACACGTATCGCCGTGTAGTAACACGTATCGCCGTGTAGTAACACGTATCGCCGTGTAGTAACACGTATCGCCGTGTAGTAACACGTATCGCTATGTAGTAACACGTATCGCTATGTAGTAACATGTATCGCTATGTAGTAACACGTATCGCTATGTAGTTATATGTAACCCATATACATAACCAGTGATTGCCGTTAACTCCTCCCCTTTCTTGGAATGATGTGTGAAGTCCCGCCTCCCTCACCAGCCCCTCCAGTACATCTGGTATGTTGGGTTCTTAGATGGGACCACAATGACAATTCCTGCACATGTGCCTGACATTTCCAGGCCTGGTGGTGCCAGTCCTCCACCCTCCATATGAGAAGTAATAGCTACATGGGCCGTGTGATTTTCTGTAAATCTGCAGCTGCCATTATAATGATCCCTGGTGATCTGGCCATGGAGGTCCTTGTTTGGGCACTTCCTGTTACTGGGTGACAACGCTCTGTCACTGTCTCCCAATTGTGCTCCTGTGTTGTCACCCTGTTACATAGGCTTCCTATAAAGACTATTGATGGCTGTCTCAGTATTACCCCTCCCCCCCCCCCCCCCGAGTATCATGCATGTAGATGGGAAGTGGCTGCACAGCGTCTGCAGGAGATCAGCAGCTTGAAGAGATACAATATTTTGTTCGTTCTGTGCAGTGATTGGACGTTCAGCTTGTCTGTCTCCAGGACTGCGTCGTTGCCTTCTGGCTCCACGCGCTCCCCCATGCCGGGCAGACGATCGTTTTTCAGGCACGCCGACGCCGTTTACTTGCATTAGTGTATAGCGGCAGCTTTAGGGAGGCTGCAGATCCTTCACCCAAATCCCCCTCGGGGCGCGGCTGGCCTGAAGTGGGTCATGGCTCTTTATTTCAATATGGCGGAGCTCTTCTCCCAGACTGAAATATGTCGCCGTCCCGGAGTGACGAGGAGCTGCGCACACACTGGCCCGCGGCTTTCGCTTGGCTGCTGCGAGCCGTCTGTCTTGTACTGAACTGAACAAGTCAGGCGCGGAGTGCGTCGCCGTGGAAGTGCGCTGTGGAACTGGTGCGGTGTCAGCGGAGATGTGTCACATCGCTCCCGGCGCGTGCCGCGTACGGACAGCTGACATGTTTCTGTCTGGTGCAGACTACTCGCCGCCTCCGATGACACCGCCGATGTGTGGTGACAGACGTTTGAGGACTAACACTGCTGATGGGAGTGGTCGGCGTTCGCTACAAACATCCAATCGTGATGCCCGTATCATCTGTAGAAGTTGCATCCTGAAAGCCCCGCGCCGGACAAAATGTAATTCTGTGCAGAGAACTCATAGAAGGGTTTTGTCCCTGTTGGGGAGGCATGGAATGGTGACAACCGCTCAGCGAATTCTCGTTTCTGCAAACGAGGGTAAACCCGCTAGAATGCGCAATGTGCTTAGAGTGCCAGTGTTAATGGAACCCCAAATGTGGGTCGCAGTCATGCGTTTTGCCTCATGTTTACAGCATGACAAAGTGATCAAAAAACGTTCGATGCAAAACGCGTTCGGCTTACATCCGAAATTTGGTACCTGAGCTTCTTTAATGCGTTTTTTGGAGTGGAGGGAGGACCATACAGATGAATGAAATGGTGCTAAAAAACCAGCGCAAAAACCGCGTCGCAGTAGAGTAGCTCAAGTGTGAACGGGCCCAAGGGACGTCTTCTGAGCGTTTAGCCTTCTGTTTAGATATGAGAAGAATGAAAAAATTCGTTTTTTAAATTAAATTTTGTTTCCTTAAATTAGTTTTCGGAATTCATTTTGTTTATTCGTTTTCAAATTCAGTTCAACTGAATTTGGGAAGATAGTAATCCGCTTCCGAATTCAGATTTATAGTATTCGAAATTGGAATGTTAAAAGACGATTGTATTCTATTTTATTTCCTTCTATATTCTATTTTATTGTGTTCTACTCTATTGTTTTTTACTATTCTATTCTATTCTCTTATTTTTTTTTTCTAATCTTTTCGAATTTATTCTATTTGAAATTCAAAAGACTGTTATATTCTTTCTAATTTATTCAATTCTATTGTTTTTTTCTAATCTATTCTATTTGAATTCAAATTTATTCTCTTTGCAAATCACATTGTGGAAGACGGTTATATTCTTTCTATTATATTCTTTTATTTTATTTTCTGCTCTAATCTATTCTATTCTTTTGTGTTCTGTTCTATTATTTTCAAATTCATTTCTAATTTGAGTAGATTTTGATTTGAATATCTTTTTGAATTTTGTTTTGTTATTTTGGATTAATTTCTATTGTAATTCGGATACTTCCGAATAAGGAAAAATGTGTCCGAATTTTGATTCTGAGCGATACGACCTGCACATGCCTTCTGTTATTTGCACTGAGCTCTGGGAGGGGATAGGGCGGCTTTTATTGGGGATTTCCTGTCTGACGGGGAGAGAATACAAGTAAATAGCCAAGAGGTGTGAGGATGCAATATAATAACTGGAGGTTCACAGTCCTACAAACGTCCCTCAGAGCCCATTCACACTTGTGCGACTTGTCATGTGACTTTGGGGTCACACCCCATGTTTCCCAATGAGTACCATTCACACTTGTGCGACTTGTCATGTGACTTTGGGGTCACACCCCATGTTTCCCAATGAGTACCATTCACACTTGTGCGACTTGTCATGTGACTTTGGGGTCACACCCCATGTTTCCCAATGAGTACCATTCACACTTGTGCGACTTGTCATGTGACTTTGGGGTCACACCCCATGTTTCCCAATGAGTACCATTCACACTTGTGCGACTTGTCATGTGACTTTGGGGTCACACCCCATGTTTCCCAATGAGTACCATTCACACTTGTGCGACTTGTCATGTGACTTTGGGGTCACACCCCATGTTTCCCAATGAGTAGCATTCATATCTGTGCGACTTGTCATGTGACTTTGGGGTCACACCCCATGTTTCCCAATGAGTACCATTCACACTTGTGCGACTTGTCATGTGACTTTGGGGTCACACCCCATGTTTCCCAATGAGTAGCATTCATATCTGTGCGACTTGTCATGTGACTTTGGGGTCACACCCCATGTTTCCCAATGAGTACCATTCATATCTGTGCGACTTGTCATGTGACTTTGGGGTCACACCCCATGTTTCCCAATGAGTACCATTCATATCTGTGCGACTTGTCATGTGACTTTGGGGTCACACCCCATGTTTCCCAATAAGTACCATTCATATCTGTGCGACTTGAAAGTAGTTCCTGCACTACTTTGGTCTGACTTTCATGCGACTTGAGGCCCATAGACTTCAATGTAAACCCTCCAAAGTGTTATACATGCGACTTGTGTGCGTCTTTGTACAGCAGACACAATCATCCGTGGACAAAGTCACTTCAAGTCGCAATGAAAATCGCACGATTTTGACATCTTACAAGTGTGAATGGAGCCTCAGTGACTGGTCCTCCTTAATGGATGCACCCAGTTCTATACAATAAACGGACCGGGACTGTCGCTGACACAACGGCCGTCATATCCCCGCAGACCCGGACAGATTGCAGCCCGGCGGTACTCCGCTGTAATGTGAATTCTGCAGCATTTACAGAATGTTGGGAATGATGGTCCGGCAGACAGGAGGTATTCCCAGGAGCCGGGCTGTGCGTTCTCTCAGCAGTAATTACGTTTCTGGGACGTCGCTGCTCTGCGTTTTGTGTGTCTAGAAGCCATTAGCCGGCCGGATGGACGGCCGTAATGTCATTTTTCTTTTTTAGTTCATCCAGAAGTCATGGCGTCCTGCCCAACGGACTCACAGGCCGCTCCGTGTTCCAGCATTGTCAGATCTGTCCTCCTCATTATACCGAGCCCCCGGGCTGCAGGAAACAATAACAGAAAAGCATCTCAGAGCCGCAGTCCTTAAAGGGCCGGAAACTTGAATTGTTCTGACGTACGGAAGGCCAGTGTGAGGTCTGATTAGAAAGATCTGGAAATTTAAACTTCTGCTCCGCTCAAAATTACTGCCGAAATTTCACCAATTTTTTTTTCAAAGTTTTTTTTAGTAAAGTTTAAAAACAGTCCAAAGCAACAACAAACTAGTGTGGATAACCCCGCCCATAAGGCGTATTCACTCCAGTAATCCAGATGGCCGTGTGCTCCACGGCATCGAAAGTGCATCACCGTCCAACGTGTTTTGTCAATTGTGACATCATCA
Organism: Staurois parvus; assembly: GCF_062004578.1. Classification (NCBI taxonomy): domain Eukaryota; kingdom Metazoa; phylum Chordata; class Amphibia; order Anura; family Ranidae; genus Staurois; species Staurois parvus. Next base: position 75,854 of record NW_028320368.1, on the reverse strand, counting down.
TGGGCTCAGAGGAAAAATGGTGGAAAAGCATGGACAATCTAAAGGTTACAAGTCCATCTCCAGAGATCTTCATGTTCCTGTGTCCACCGTGCGCAGCATTGTCAAGAAGTTTCCAGCCCATGGCACTGTAACTAATCTCCCTGGATGTGGATGAAAGAGAAAAATTGACCAAAGACTGCAATGAAGGATTGTTGGAATGGCGGCTAAAGAACCTCCATCAACTTCCAGACAAATCCAAGCTGACCTTCAGGCCCCGGGTACAACTGTGTCACCTCCCACTATACATCATGGCCATCTGAATGAAAAGGAGCGCTATGGTAGGAGACCCAGGAGGACCCCACTGCTGACACAGAAATATGGTAGGAGACCCAGGAGGACCCCACTGCTGATACAGAAATATGGTAGGCGACCCAGGAGGACCCCACTGCTGACACAGAAATATGGTAGGAGACCCAGGAGGACCCCACTGCTGACACAGAAATATGGTAGGCGACCCAGGAGGACCCCACTGCTGACACAGAAATATGGTAGGAGACCCAGGAGGACCCCACTGCTGACACAGAAATATGGTAGGCGACCCAGGAGGACCCCACTGCTGACACAGAAATATGGTAGGAGACCCAGGAGGACCCCACTGCTGACACAGAAATATGGTGGGAGACCCAGGAGGACCCCACCGCTGACACAGAAATATGGGAGGAGACCCAGGAGGACCCCACTGCTGACACAGAAATATGGGAGGAGACCCAGGAGGACCCCACCGCTGACACAGAAATATGGTGGGAGACCCAGGAGGACCCCACTGCTGACACAGAAATATGGTAGGAGACCCAGGAGGACCCCACTGCTGACACGGAAACATATTGGAAGCCAGATTGGAGTTTGCCAAAACTTACCTGAGGAAGCCAAAACCCTTCTGGGAGAATGTGCTGTGGACAGCACATTCAAAATGGCAGCTTTTTGGTAAAGCCCATCTTTCTACTTTTTTCAGAAAAAGTGATGAGACCTTTAAAGAAAAGAATCCAGTCCCTCCAGTCACACATGGTGGGGGGGTCACAGTCCCTCCAGTCACAAATGGTGGGGGGTCATGGTCCCTCCAGTCACACATGGTGGGGGGTCACGGTCCCTCCAGTCACACATGGTGGGGGGGGGTCACAGTCCTTCCAGTCACACATGGTGGGGGGGTCACTGATGGTTTGGGTGGCTTTGCTGCTTCAGGCACTGGATGTCTTGGCCGTGTACATGGCATTATGGAATCTGAAGACTACCAAAGAATTCTGGGGTGCAATGTAAGGCCCGGTGTCAGAAAGTTGGGTCTCCATCAGAGGTCATGGGTCTTCCAGCAGGTCAATGACCCAAAGCACACGTCAAAAAGCCCCCAGAAATGGTTTCAGACAAAGTGCTGGAGAGGACTGAACTGGCCAGCAATGAGTCCAGATCTCCATCCCATAGAGCTCCTGTGGAGAGATCTCAGACCAGCAGTTGGGAAAAGGAACCTTCCAATCTGAGAGACCCGGAGCAGTTGGGGAAAGAAGAGCGATCCAAAATTCCAGTAGAGAGGTGGAAGAAACTCATTGATGGTGACAGGAAGCCATTGATGTCACTTATTTGTTCCAAGGTGTGTGCGACCAAATATTACATGGAGGGTGCCAACAATTTTGTCCATTTTTGGGGGTTTTGCGTGGAATGGGTCAGATTTGGCTTTTTGTTTCTCCACTTTTTTGTGTCACCGATACAAACCAATGAAATAAACACGAGAACACCGAAACATTTGTCATCGCAGCAATTTTCTGGGTAAAGTGGGGCGTTATCGGACAGAAATGGGGGGGGGGTAAGATTTGTGTCCATTAGTGTATTCTCTGTTCTTGGTATCGATGTAACATTGTGCCGCACACTGTGGGAATAGTTTTGGCCTTTTGCTACGTTTGGTATACTTTGTATATAAAATGTGGGGAAGACTCGTAAGATTGCAGCGACACCTGTTAGACGCAGTTAGTATTTTCTTTCCGCCGTATAGCACGCCGAGGGCGGTGGTTCCAGTCTGACAGACGCTCTCGCCATTCAGGAGAAAAATGCCGTGGTCTCGGAATTACACAGCAGAAAAAAAAAATGTTGATTCTGCCTGAGCCGTTTCCGTGGTTACCCCAGGGTTTCCATGGTAAACAGGTTTAAATTGTCCTTGTGCCTCGGAGTTAATCATCGCGTTTTGTGACGCTGCGCCGGGATGCGGAGGGGTCAGACTCTCATTATATACCCGCTAGGAGGGGGTCTGTGTGTTTTATCTGCAGCTCGCATGAAAAAAAAATAAAAAAAGTAACATGACAGCTTGTGAGTGTCGCTGACAATCCCGTCTACGGTGGCTGCGAATATTCCCCCCCCCCCCCGGCTCGCCCACCTCTCTCACCTCCATGACTCTCCCAGTGCTGGAAGCTCTCACCTCCGGCACAGGAGACCTTTCCGCCGCCGCTCATCATTTGTTTCCCGCAGTAAGTGGCAGCTGTCATATTGATTGGCACCTCGCAGCCCCTCCGGGAGACCTCAAGCAGCAACAGCGCCACCTAGCTGGCCAGAACCGTGATAAAGCGGGAAGATTTCAGGAAATATGAAATATTGCTGCAAATCCGTTAGTATTAGGCCTCATTCATAGATTTGTCAACGTAACAATTCTAAATGGTTTGTTTCATGTTTAGAAGTTTGTTTAGAGAAGGGGGTGGGGTGCGCTGTATGATGTTCCACTTGCTGAGAATCCATCTCCCATTTGCCAGGCGCTGCATGTGGCCCCCATTGGCTGAAAACACAATACAAGCCTATGGAAAGCCCGGATTCATAGCGATCGTAGAAGAGTCTCAGTTTAGGTTCCAATTCCAATAAAGTTGGCTTGTCTTGCAATTTCTTTTCTCACAGCATTTGTTCAGCAAGGATGCTGATTGAGTTGTCTGAGGTACTAATGATTATTCTATCAGATCATATTTAGGTTTCTCTATTGTGGCTGGAGGGGAGTAGGGGGGGGCCCGTACCTTACTGTGTCTTCACCGAAATCCAGGACTCTGGTGGTGGTGGTGGGGGGGGGGGGGGGTGTGACAGCTGTAATGGTGACTGTAGGCTGAGCTCGTGTTGTCACCTGCCCTCTTATTGTCTCTGTGCAAGCTGAGCTAGGAGGCACCACAGTAATGTATTCTATGCCCCAGACTACAATGGGGGTCCAGAGGGGGGTAGATCTCCATCCCCAATCCACCCAAAACTTAAAGTGCAACTTCACTCTCTGCCAACAATGACTATTTGTAATCCTTCCGCAGCTAACATTGAGGAACAGATAGGACAGGAGATCATAGTTACTTGTTTTAAACTTTTTTTGACACTTCTTCAGTTACTTCCTGGATTCCATGCCTAGGCAAATGATGTCATACTAAGCTTAGCACACCCTTCTGCCTACATGCCTGAGCTAAGGGCAGATGGATTTCATGGTGTAAATGCTACATGAATCATCTGCCCTTACTCAAGATAGCCACAATGGCCATAAATGCTAGTGGGGGGTTGGGTTTCCAAGTGATTTCTCAGCAAAATAAAGTATGGAGACATGGATGGATGAATATAGACATGGATGGATGGGGGAGTGGTTGGATAGATGGAGACATGGATGGATGGGTGAGTCCGTGGATGAGGGAGTGGATGGATGGAGACATGGATTGACAGGGGAGTGGATGGATGGGTGAGTCCATGGATGGATGGATTGGGGAGTGGATGGATGGGTGGGTGGATAATGGAGTAGATGGATGGGGGAATGGATGAAGGATGGAGACATGGATAGATGGGGGAGTGGATGGATGGGTGAGTCCATGGATGGATGGCGGGATGGATGGATTGGGGAGTGGCAGAAGGATGGAGACATGGATAGATGGGGGAGTGGATGGATGGGTGAGTCCATGGATGGATGGCTAGATGGATGGGTGGGTGGATAAGGGAGTGGATGGATGGGGGAATGGATGAAGGATGGAGACATGGATAGATGGGGGAGTGGATGGATGGGTGAGTCCATGGATGGATGGCGGGATGGATGGATTGGGGAGTGGCAGAAGGATGGAGACATGGATAGATGGGGGAGTGGATGGATGGGTGAGTCCATGGATGGATGGCTAGATGGATGGGTGGGTGGATAAGGGAGTGGATGGATGGGGGAATGGATGAAGGATGGAGACATGGATAGATGGGGGAGTGGATGGATGGGTGAGTCCATGGATGGATGGCGGGATGGATGGATTGGGGAGTGGATGAAGGATGGAGACATGGATAGATGGGGGAGTGGATGGATGGGTGAGTCCATGGATGGATGGCTAGATGGATGGGTGGGTGGATAAGGGAGTGGATGGATGGGGGAATGAATGAAGGATGGAGACATGGATGGATGGGTGAGTCGATGGATGGATGGGGGAATGGATGAAGGATGGAGACTTGGATAAACAGGGGAGTGGATGGATGGAGAAATGGATGGATGGGGAAGCGTTTGCTTCGAATAGTAAGAATGCATACAATAGTGTTTTTGGTTTGTGGCGCTCAGATGCCGTGTAATTCCATTTCTTGAACCCCTATCCTACCCAATCATCACTAGCGGTGCAAAGACTGGTCACATCTGTAGCATAGTTGTATCCGTAGTTCAGTGAGAAGTAAATTGATCTGTTTTAGTTCAGATTCAGAGAACTCGAACCAAATGGTGCGATCGAATCATCCTGTGTTCTTCATGTAGAACGCTCAGTGGGCCATCATACGGCAATCTCCCAGGATGCAGTAGGACTGACCCCCGCCATCCTCTAGTAATTGACGTTTCCCCGGGTGGACGATTAGACGACGTTAAAGACTCATTGTCATGCTGCCCACAGAAGCCTCTTGACCGGCAGGCCCTTGTGAGCCTCACTTTCCGCGCGGCGCTCGTTCACACCTTCTCTTCCACTTACACAGTGGAGTGGCCTGAAGTGCCTCTTACCTGCTGGAGGGAGAAGTGGGGCTCTGCTGTTGAACGTGACATTTGCTCTGGAATAGGTTGTGCCGGTCGTTCGTATGCTATGAATTTTTGGCCAGGTTGGGACTTCCAGAAGAAGTGGTGGATGGTGGGATGGGGTCATGGTCATTCCAAAGGTTTGATGGTGACCTGTATTCACACAAACCCCTCACAGACACTGTCTTCACTGTGATTACTGGCACTTGTGGACAGGTCTAAACTCTTGTTTTTATACTATTAATACCCATATATAGTCCAGTCATCAGATCTGATGCTTCAACCAGTTGTGTCACTTCTGGCAATCGAGCCTAAAAGTTGTAGCATCTTAGGAGACCTAGACAGTTAGCTTAAGGTGAGGAAGTCTGTATTTAACAAACACTATATGACCAAAAGTCTGGCTATGAGCTTGATGAGCATCCAATTCCAAATCCATTGCCATCAATGTGGACCTGACCCCACCCCTTGCAGCTATGACAGCTTCCACTCTTTCTACAAGATTTTGGTGCCCATTTGTGAGGTCAGGTACTGATATTGGATGAGAAGACCATGTTTACAGTCGAACTTCCAGTTCATCCCAAAGGTGTTCAATAGGGTTGAGGTCAGGGCTTTGTGTAGGCCCACAAGTTCTTCCACACCATACTGGTCAAACCATGTCTTTATGGCGTTTGTTTAGTGCATAGAAGACCTGGCTTGTCCAACCATGTCTTCATGGAGCTGGCATTGTACACAGGGTACACTTATGATGGAACAGAAAAGGGTCTTCCCCAAACTGTTAGCACAAGGCTGGCTTGCTTTTGATGTTCCAGTTCATCCAAAAGGTGTTCAGTAGGTTGAGGTCGGGGCTCTGTACAGGACACTCCATTTCCTCAACAACAAACTGCTCATCCTTGTCCTTATGGAGCTGGCTTTGTACACAGGGGAGAGTCGTAGTGGAACACAAAAGGGTCTTCACCAAACGGTTCCCACAAGGCTGGAATGTCTTTGTATGATGGAGTATTACCAGGACCCTTCACTGGAGACACCTGAGCCCCATCATTGGGAGGAGGGGTTACAAACTTTAGCATATACAATGTATTCAGTTGAGATGTGAGTTACAATGCTAGGATGCCAGAATTAGACTTTGATTCCTCATGTGAAAGACATGAATCTAGCTCCACTTTTTCTTCTTCAGGTGTGAGGTAACTGTGTTGCGGCATGTCATTCCGATGTAAGACTGACTATGGGATGGATATTAGGTTCTGCTTTAGAGTAAAGGGTCAATAATCATCCCTCTGTATCACAGTGTAGCAATGTCTTAAGCACCCCCCCCCCCGAATATTGGGGTGTCGGTGTAGTCATCGCCCGGTCTCCGGTGCTCTGTGATCTCTCCTAAATGTATACATACTTTTGGACAAATAGTGTGTCTGCATTTCTCACCTCACTCATAACATTGGGGATTTTCCCTTGTCTTAGGAATGTGGGTGGAGCTATGCAAATCATTTCTTTATGCCCCCTAAACATTTATATATCTAAAGTTGCCTGTTTAAAGCACATATTTCACCCAATATGAGTAAGCCATGTATTCCACCTACATACAGATGTTTTGGGCTTGTTAATCATTAATAGTTAGATAGAGTAGGGCTTGAGTGCCAACGAGAAAGTATAACCAAGCAAATTATGGTTGGAGATGAGCTCAAGTGTCCTTCAAACTCATGTCTAACTTGAACTCCGAACCCCCATTGTACTCATATATGCTGTGAGCCAGGTCATTTCCCCAGCCTGCAGCTCACTGGAGTACAGAAAAAGCATGGGTTTGGGCTAGAGAGGAGCTCAGAGAATTCCCAATCTCATCTCCAATTATGGTGAGCCCAAAGGGACCGGAAAGCCTTCACTAAACCATTTTGATGACGTTCGCTCCACTCCAGCTTATTTTGGTTAGATAAACTTGAGGACTTGACGCCTATTGTGGAACGGAGTTCCTGACTAATATCCATCACTTGGGAAGACGTGGCTAATATTGGGCCATCCTAAGTCCAGTATTTGAAATTGGTCCCACAGACATCTGTCTTATCCAACCCAACCAACGTTGATGTTGGACTTCAGTGAGGACGTTTTATCCATGCACTGTATGAAGGCTTCAGGAGAAACCAGCTTGTCCTTGAATACCATCTTGGCCTATTCATGCATATACGTATATAATACGGTTTGTCAAAAGACTACTTATTGTACCGAAGTCTGGCTGACTACGGAGGGGGATATTTTGAAGCTTTGTCAGACGACACCTTGTCAATTTGTCATCTGAATAAACTTTAAAAAGTTTACATTTCTCAGTATGCAATTCTAGATACTGATCTTGCTGCGGAGGGATGACGCAGTTCAGATTGAAGATTTTCACAAGCTCCAGCTTGATGCCGTCCCGCTCAGCCGTGTTTGTGCAGTCTTTTTGATCGTGTGGAGAGGCGCTGAGTCTTCTGCGTCAGCCGGGAATTTCGAGGCGCTCTTAGAAGTAGTAGGATGGACAAGAGCCTCCAACAAGAGTCCGCTAGTTTATCTAGCCAGATGACATTCAGAGGCCAGTTCTGCTCATCAAAGATTTCTCCAAAATAAATTTTTAAAATGTCATCATTAAAAGTTTCAGGTCCGACCGCTGCAAGGATAATTAAGTGGAAGGATTCAGTTACTCCAGAGCTTCTCTTTTATGTTCCTTCTACCTAATGATGAAGCTTTCTGTAGAATTTTCAAAGCCTGCATCCTGAGGGATTGATCTTCTAAATTGTTTTTGTCTTCACCTCTCGGTCGTTAACGGCACAACGTGGATTATCTTAACATCCCCATAATGTGACTGGTTAGAAGAGTCTTACGCTCCATACTATTTCAATATAGATTTTTTTTTTCTGGATGGAGACAGATAGTTCTTCTATAATATCCTCATTTTTTAGCTCCCTCTGCCCACCCACCGTCACCTTCTAACTCATCCCCAAATCTTTCTCTTTGAAGACATTCAAGAATGAAGACAGAGCCTGCTGCATTGTTCATGTGTTTTTATGGCAGCTAGAAGCCAGTAGACATTAAACTTTTTTTTTGACATGCCCTCAACTAGAAAGTCTGTTTTCAGTTCTTGAAGATGCAATTATTATGGTGAACTGGGCGCCTATCAAAAGCTTTCTGATAATACGGTATATACAGTATGTTTTTTTATTTCCTTCAGTTTAAAATTGTGCATTGAGGGTGAAACGGTGCCTTCTGTTAATGGTGGAACAGTCCGGCTTTTGTTCCTTTTGTCTGAAGGCAGAGTAGATCCTTCAGGGTCAGCGGTAAGCACAGATATCAGGCAAATGGTTGTTTCCAGAAACTGTTAGCCAAGAGATACCGGAGAAGACACTTGTGTAGGCAGGTGCAATCTATTTTCTCCATTGTCGGTGGTTCTTGTCCAGGGCTGTACTGCAGCTGAAAGGGAAATCAGGGGAAACTTGGTTTCTCTATGGCTTCCTGTTTCCCTTTAGCAGCGTTCTGGTTGGCTACGCTGCATCCAGGTGACCCTGGCGGCCATCTTGGGTCACGCACAATCTTTTTAAATCCCTGCCCCCAGATTTTGGCACGCATTTGGGAAGTGTCTAGTGTAGGGAATGCACATTTTTCTGTCGGGGACAGCACTAGCGTTAAGGAGAGAAAACTCATGGCCTACATCAAAACCTCAGCAAGCTCCCTTGTGGGTTGGACCAGCCAAGCCACTTTCCACCCTCCTTGGCAAGCACTGTCTTCAAGTTGGGCCCACTACTGCTGGCGCTCCACTACTTTGACTGTAAGTTCCCCGTTGGGTGAGATTCCCCAACCAGGCTGTTGTACTGTTTGCTAGTTCTTCAATACATCAGCTACTGTACTTAGGGCCTTTATGTGTTCACTGCCACCGCACCTACCCAACACTTGGACAGGTTACAAGACTGTCCAATCACCATTGTTTCCTTCTGAGATAAGTGTACCTTGGTCCTACAGAATCCATAGAATAATCATGAATGTCTAAGTGAGCCAAATGCTGATCCCTAAAGGCACTTTATATTTTGAGGATCTCTTCTACCTCTTTCACTGGATGCTGTATAACTGGCCACAAATCTGCTGGTACAATCTCTTCCCAAGATCCATATTGTGTAACGGCCTATCTGATTGGCTGTACATAGAATGCAGTGCATATAGATTGGCCCTCACATGTAATCTACAGAAGATTGTACAACAATATTGTAATGTGATAAGATGATACATTTCCCTCAGCATGTTACTGCAGGCTACCATCCTATTATCGGTAACAATGTGTCCAGGAGGATGTCCTGTAATAATATCAGACACCATGTTTGCTGCCTATAGAAAACAAAGAAACTCTATTCTATGGCAACTCTCAGAATGCTCCTCCGGCCTCTCAGCAGACCGGATTCTGGATTCAGGTCATGGTGGAGGTGTCCCCTTCTGGGTCACTCTAATATTAGCCCAGTGGTGATAGATTTCTGGCCAGCTTGGGGTTTCAGGGATCAGGAGTGATAAGTGATGAGACATTGGAGGAGTGAGACTCTATAGGGAGGACCGAAGTTAATGATGATCCTGTGAGCGCGGCTTGGGATTCATAATATAAGACATGACATCAGCACTTTGTCCGCTGCTCCTGACTGGCACTGAAAATAACTTCGTGCCTGCAGTCTGCCCAGAGCAACGGTGCCGGGTGAGCCGGGATAATCTCCTCATTATATTCTGCTAAATGTCTTATATTCTAGTTCATCTGGGAGCACTGAGCATAACTCCCTGCGGAGCAAAGAGGACCTGTCTTTGTCCTCCTCATATCACTCAACTGGAGAACGTTTCATTCATGGAAGGAACTCCAATATGCTGCAGTGACCTTTGTCCCAACTACTTGGGGTTCATGTCACAGCACCACCTATAATCCGTTCTGAGCTCTTTGCTGAGGTCTCCCCTATATCTGTGACCAAATTGTGCCACAAGTTTTCCAGAAATGATCTTCCTGCCTGCATACAGGAAACACACGTTATTCCCTCTTCACTTCCAAATCTCTCTGTCATCTGTCTCTCCATAGCTGTCCTCTCTAGCTGTTCCTTTCCTTTCCTGTCCATTCCTGTCCTTTCCTGGTCTCTTTTCCTTTCCTCGTCTCCCTTCCTTTCCTCGTCTCCCTCCCTTTCCTCATCTCCCTTCCTTTCCTCGTCTCCCTTCCTTTCCTCGTCTCCCTCCCTTTCCTCGTCTCCCTTCCTTTTCTCGCCTCTTTCCTTTCCTTGTCTCCATTCCTTTCCTCGTCTCCCTTCCTTTCCTCGTCTCCCTTCCTTTCCTCGTCTCCCTTCCTTTCCTCGTCTCCCTTCCTTTCCTCGTCTCCCTTCCTTTCCTCGTCTCCCTTCCTTTCCTCGTCCCTTTCCTTTCCTCGTCTCCCTTTCCTTTCCTCGTCTCCCTTTCCTTTCCTCGTCTCCCTTTCCTTTCCTCGTCTCCCTTTCCTTTCCTCGTCTCCCTTTCCTTTCCTCGTCTCCCTTCCTTTCCTCGTCCCTTTCCTTTCCTCGTCTCTTTCCTTTCATCGTCTCCCTTTCCTTTCCTCGTCTCTTTCCTGGTCTCTTTCCTTTCCTCGTCTCCCTTTCCTCGTCTCTTTCCTGGTCTCTTTCCTTTCCTCATCTCCCTTTCCTTTCCTCGTCCCTTTCCTTTCCTCGTCTCTTTCCTTTCCTCGTCTCCCTTTCCTTTCCTCGTCTCCCTTTCCTTTCCTCGTCTCCCTTTCCTCATCTCTTTCCTGGTCTCTTTCCTTTCCTCGTCTCCCTTTCCTTTCCTCGTCTCCCTTTCCTTTCCTCGTCTCTTTCCTTTCCTCATCTCTCTTTCCTTTCCTCATCTCTCTTTCCTTTCCTCGTCTCTCTTTCCTTTCCTCGTCTCTCTTTCCTTTCCTCGTCTCCCTTTCCTCGTCTCCCTTTCCTTTCCTCGTCTCCCTTTCCTTTCCTCGTCTCTTTCCTCGTCTCCTTTTCCTTTCCTCGTCTCCCTTTCCTTTCCTCGTCTCCCTTTCCTTTCCTCGTCTCCCTTTCCTTTCCTCGTCTCCCTTTCCTTTCCTCGTCTCCCTTTCCTTTCCTCGTCTCCCTTTCCTCGTCTCCCTTTCCTCGTCTCCCTTTCCTCGTCTCCCTTTCCTCGTCTCCCTTTCCTCGTCTCCCTTTCCTCGTCTCCCTTTCCTTTCCTCGTCTCCCTTTCCTTTCCTCGTCTCCCTTTCCTTTCCTGGTCTCTTTCCTGGTCTCTTTCCTTTCCTCGTCTCCCTTTCCTCATCTCTTTCCTGGTCTCTTTCCTTTCCTGGTCTCTTTCCTTTCCTAGTCTCTTTCCTTTCCTGGTCTCTTTCCTTTCCTGGTCTCTTTCCTTTCCTCGTCTCTTTCCTTTCCTCGTTTCTTTCCTTTCCTCGTCTCCCTACCTTTCCTCGTCTCCCTTCCTTTCCTCGTCTCCCTACCTTTCCTCGTCTCCCTTCCTTTCCTCGTCTCCTTTCCTTTCCTGGTCTCCCTTCCTTTCCTCGTCTCCTTTCCTTTCCTGGTCTCTTTCCTTTCCTCGTTTCTTTCCTTTCCTCGTCTCCTTTCTTTTCCTCGTCTCCCTTCCTTTCCTCGTCTCCCTTCCTTTCCTCGTCTCCCTTCCTTTCCTCGTCTCCCTTCCTTTCCTCGTCTCCCTTCCTTTCCTCGTCTCCCTTCCTTTCCTCGTCTCCCTACCTTTCCTCGTCTCTTTCCTTTCTTCGTCTTTCCTTTCCTTGTCTCCCTTTCCTTTCCTCGTCTCCCTTTCCTTTCCTCGTCTCCCTTTCCTTTCCTCGTCTCCCTTTCCTTTCCTCGTCTCCCTTTCCTTTCCTCGTCTCTTTCCTTTCCTCGTCTCCCTTTCCTTTCCTCGTCTCTTTCCTCGTCTCTTTCCTTTCCTCGTCTATCTTTCCTTTCCTCGTCTCCCTTCCTTTCCTCGTCTCCCTACCTTTCCTCGTCTCCCTACCTTTCCTCGTCTCCCTACCTTTCCTCGTCTCCCTTCCTTTCCTCATCTCCCTTCCTTTCCTCGTCTCCCTTCCTTTCCTCGTCTCCCTTCCTTTCCTCGTCTCCCTTCCTTTCCTCGTCTCCCTTCCTTTCCTCGTCTCCCTTCCTTTCCTCGTCTCCCTTCCTTTCCTCGTCTCTTTCCTTTCTTTGTCTTTCCTTTCCTCGTCTCCCTTTCCTTTCCTCGTCTCCCTTTCCTTTCCTCGTCTCTTTCCTGGTCTCTTTCCTTTCCTCGTCTCCCTTTCCTTTCCTCATCTCTTTCCTGGTCTCTTTCCTTTCCTCGTCTCCCTTTCCTTTCCTCGTCTCTTTCCTGGTCTCTTTCCTTTCCTCATCTATCTTTCCTTACCTCGTCTCTCTTTCCTTTCCTCGTCTCTCTTTCCTTTCCTCGTCTCTCTTTCCTTGTCTCCCTTTCCTCGTCCCTTTCCTTTCCTCGTCTCCCTTTCCTTTCCTTGTCTCTTTCCTTTCCTCGTCTCCCTTTCCTTTCCTCATCTATCTTTCCTTTCCTCATCTATCTTTCCTTTCCTCATCTATCTTTCCTTTCCTCATCTATCTTTCCTTACCTCGTCTCTCTTTCCTTTCCTCGTCTCTCTTTCCTTTCCTCGTCTCTCTTTCCTCGTCTCCCTTTCCTCGTCTCCCTTTCCTTTCCTCGTCTCCCTTTCCTTTCCTCGTCTCCCTTTCCTTTCCTCGTCTCCCTTTCCTTTCCTCCCTTTCCTCGTCTCCCTTTCCTCGTCTCCCTTTCCTCGTCTCCCTTTCCTTTCCTCGTCTCCCTTTCCTTTCCTCGTCTCTTTCCTGGTCTCTTTCCTTTCCTCGTCTCCCTTTCCTCGTCTCCCTTTCCTTTCCTCGTATCTCTTTCCTGGTCTCTTTCCTTTCCTCGTCTCCCTTTCCTTTCCTCGTCTCTTTCCTGGTCTCTTTCCTTTCCTCGTCTCCCTTTCCTTTCCTCGTCTCCCTTTCCTTTCCTCGTCTCTTTCCTGGTCTCTTTCCTTTCATCGTCTCTTTCCTGGTCTCTTTCCTGGTCTCTTTCCTTTCCTCGTCTCCCTACCTTTCCTCGTCTCCCTTCCTTTCCTCGTCTCCTTTCCTTTCCTGGTCTCCCTTCCTTTCCTCGTCTCCTTTCCTTTCCTGGTCTCCCTTCCTTTCCTCGTCTCCTTTCCTTTCCTGGTCTCTTTCCTTTCCTCGTCTCCCTTCCTTTCCTTGTCTCCCTTCCTTTCCTCGTCTCCCTACCTTTCCTCGTCTCTTTCCTTTCTTCATCTTTCCTTTCCTCGTCTCCCTTTCCTTTCCTCGTCTCCCTTTCCTTTCCTCGTCTCCCTTTCCTTTCCTCGTCTCTTTCCTGGTCTCTTTCCTTTCCTCATCTCCCTTCCTTTCCTCGTCTCCCTACCTTTCCTCGTCTCCCTACCTTTCCTCGTCTCCCTTCCTTTCCCCGTCTCCCTTCCTTTCCCCGTCTCCCTTCCTTTCCTCGTTTCCCTTCCTTTCCTCGTCTCTCTTTCCTTTCCTCGTCTCTCTTTCCTCGTCTCCCTTTCCTCGTCTCCCTTTCCTTTCCTCGTCTCCCTTTCCTTTCCTCGTCTCCCTTTCCTTTCCTCGTCTCCCTTTCCTTTCCTCCCTTTCCTCGTCTCCCTTTCCTCGTCTCCCTTTCCTCGTCTCCCTTTCCTTTCCTCGTCTCCCTTTCCTTTCCTCGTCTCTTTCCTGGTCTCTTTCCTTTCCTCGTCTCCCTTTCCTCGTCTCCCTTTCCTTTCCTCGTATCTCTTTCCTGGTCTCTTTCCTTTCCTCGTCTCCCTTTCCTTTCCTCGTCTCTTTCCTGGTCTCTTTCCTTTCCTCGTCTCCCTTTCCTTTCCTCGTCTCCCTTTCCTTTCCTCGTCTCCCTTTCCTTTCCTCGTCTCTTTCCTGGTCTCTTTCCTTTCATCGTCTCTTTCCTGGTCTCTTTCCTGGTCTCTTTCCTTTCCTCGTCTCCCTACCTTTCCTCGTCTCCCTTCCTTTCCTCGTCTCCTTTCCTTTCCTGGTCTCCCTTCCTTTCCTCGTCTCCTTTCCTTTCCTGGTCTCCCTTCCTTTCCTCGTCTCCTTTCCTTTCCTGGTCTCTTTCCTTTCCTCGTCTCCCTTCCTTTCCTTGTCTCCCTTCCTTTCCTCGTCTCCCTACCTTTCCTCGTCTCTTTCCTTTCTTCATCTTTCCTTTCCTCGTCTCCCTTTCCTTTCCTCGTCTCCCTTTCCTTTCCTCGTCTCCCTTTCCTTTCCTCGTCTCCCTTTCCTTTCCTCGTCTCTTTCCTGGTCTCTTTCCTTTCCTCATCTCCCTTCCTTTCCTCGTCTCCCTACCTTTCCTCGTCTCCCTACCTTTCCTCGTCTCCCTTCCTTTCCCCGTCTCCCTTCCTTTCCCCGTCTCCCTTCCTTTCCCCGTCTCCCTTCCTTTCCCCGTCTCCCTTCCTTTCCTCGTTTCCCTTCCTTTCCTCGTCTCTTTCCTTTCTTTGTCTTTCCTTTCCTCGTCTGTCTTTCCTTTCCTCGTCTCCCTTTCCTTTCCTCGTCTCCCTTTCCTTTCCTCGTCCCTTTCCTTTCCTCGTCCCTTTCCTTTCCTCGTCTCTTTCCTTTCCTCGTCTCCCTTTCCTTTCCTCGTCTCCCTTTCCTTTCCTCATCTCCCTTTCCTCATCTCTTTCCTGGTCTCTTTCCTTTCCTCGTCTCTTTCCTTTCCTCGTCTCTCTTTCCTTTCCTCGTCTCTCTTTCCTTTCCTCGTCTCTCTTTCCTTTCCTCGTCTCTCTTTCCTTTCCTCGTCTCCCTTTCCTCGTCTCCCTTTCCTCGTCTCCCTTTCCTTTCCTCGTCTCCCTTTCCTTTCCTCGTCTCCCTTTCCTTTCCTCGTCTCCCTTTCCTTTCCTCGTCTCCCTTTCCTTTCCTCGTCTCCCTTTCCTTTCCTCGTCTCTTTCCTCGTCTCCCTTTCCTTTCCTCGTCACCCTTTCCTTTCCTCGTCTCCCTTTCCTTTCCTCGTCTCCCTTTCCTTTCCTCGTCTCCCTTTCCTTTCCTCGTCTCCCTTTCCTTTCCTCGTCTCCCTTTCCTTTCCTCGTCTCCCTTTCCTCGTCTCTTTCCTCGTCTCCCTTTCCTTTCCTCGTCTCCCTTTCCTTTCCTCGTCTCCCTTTCCTTTCCTCGTCTCCCTTTCCTTTCCTCGTCTCCCTTTCCTTTCCTCGTCTCCCTTTCCTTTCCTCGTCTCTTTCCTGGTCTCTTTCCTTTCCTCGTCTCCCTTCCTTTCCTCGTCTCCCTACCTTTCCTCGTCTCCCTACCTTTCCTCGTCTCCCTTCCTTTCCCCGTCTCCCTTCCTTTCCCCGTCTCCCTTCCTTTCCCCGTCTCCCTTCCTTTCCTCGTCTCCCTTCCTTTCCTCGTCTCCCTTCCTTTCCTCGTCTCTTTCCTTTCTTTGTCTTTCCTTTCCTCGTCTGTCTTTCCTTTCCTCGTCTCCCTTTCCTTTCCTCGTCTCCCTTTCCTTTCCTCGTCTCCCTTTCCTTTCCTCGTCTCCCTTTCCTTTCCTCGTCTCCCTTTCCTTTCCTCGTCTCCCTTTCCTTTCCTCGTCTCCCTTTCCTTTCCTCGTCCCTTTCCTTTCCTCGTCCCTTTCCTTTCCTCGTCTCCCTTTCCTTTCCTCGTCTCCCTTTCCTTTCCTCGTCTCCCTTTCCTCATCTCTTTCCTGGTCTCTTTCCTTTCCTCGTCTCTTTCCTTTCCTCGTCTCTTTCCTTTCCTCGTCTCTCTTTCCTTTCCTCGTCTCTCTTTCCTTTCCTCGTCTCTCTTTCCTTTCCTCGTCCCTTTCCTTTCCTCGTCTCTTTCCTTTCCTCGTCTCCCTTTCCTTTCCTCGTCTCCCTTTCCTTTCCTCGTCTCCCTTTCCTCATCTCTTTCCTGGTCTCTTTCCTTTCCTCGTCTCTTTCCTTTCCTCGTCTCTCTTTCCTTTCCTCGTCTCTTTCCTTTCCTCGTCTCTCTTTCCTTTCCTCGTCTCTCTTTCCTTTCCTCGTCTCTCTTTCCTTTCCTCGTCTCTCTTTCCTTCCCTCGTCTCTCTTTCCTTTCCTCGTCTCCCTTTCCTCGTCTCCCTTTCCTTTCCTCGTCTCCCTTTCCTTTCCTCGTCTCCCTTTCCTTTCCTCGTCTCCCTTTCCTTTCCTCGTCTCCCTTTCCTTTCCTCGTCTCCCTTTCCTCGTCTCCCTTTCCTTTCCTCGTCTCCCTTTCCTCGTCTCCCTTTCCTTTCCTCGTCACCCTTTCCTTTCCTCGTCTCCCTTTCCTTTCCTCGTCTCCCTTTCCTCGTCTCCCTTTCCTCGTCTCTTTCCTCGTCTCCCTTTCCTTTCCTCGTCTCCCTTTCCTTTCCTCGTCTCCCTTTCCTTTCCTCGTCTTCCTTTCCTTTCCTGGTCTCTTTCCTGGTCTCTTTCCTTTCCTCGTCTCCCTTTCCTCATCTCTTTCCTGGTCTCTTTCCTTTCCTGGTCTCTTTCCTTTCCTGGTCTCTTTCCTTTCCTCGTTTCTTTCCTTTCCTCGTCTCCCTACCTTTCCTAGTCTCCCTTCCTTTCCTCGTCTCCCTTCCTTTCCTCGTCTCCTTTCCTTTCCTGGTCTCCCTTCCTTTCCTCGTCTCCTTTCCTTTCCTGGTCTCTTTCCTTTCCTCGTCTCCCTTTCTTTCCTCGTCTCCCTTCCTTTCCTCGTCTCCCTTCCTTTCCTCGTCTCCCTACCTTTCCTCGTCTCCCTACCTTTCCTCGTCTCTTTCCTTTCTTCGTCTTTCCTTTCCTAGTCTCCCTTTCCTTTCCTCGTCTCTTTCCTCGTCTCCCTTTCCTTTCCTCGTCACCCTTTCCTTTCCTCGTCTCCCTTTCCTTTCCTCGTCTCCCTTTCCTCGTCTCTTTCCTCGTCTCCCTTTCCTTTCCTCGTCTCCCTTTCCTTTCCTCGTCTTCCTTTCCTTTCCTGGTCTCTTTCCTGGTCTCTTTCCTTTCCTCGTCTCCCTTTCCTCATCTCTTTCCTGGTCTCTTTCCTTTCCTGGTCTCTTTCCTTTCCTCGTTTCTTTCCTTTCCTCGTCTCCCTACCTTTCCTCGTCTCCCTTCCTTTCCTCGTCTCCCTACCTTTCCTAGTCTCCCTTCCTTTCCTCGTCTCCCTTCCTTTCCTCGTCTCCTTTCCTTTCCTGGTCTCCCTTCCTTTCCTCGTCTCCTTTCCTTTCCTGGTCTCTTTCCTTTCCTGGTCTCTTTCCTTTCCTCGTCTCCCTTTCTTTCCTCGTCTCCCTTCCTTTCCTCGTCTCCCTTCCTTTCCTCGTCTCCCTTCCTTTCCTCGTCTCCCTACCTTTCCTCGTCTCCCTACCTTTCCTCGTCTCTTTCCTTTCTTCGTCTTTCCTTTCCTCGTCTCTTTCCTTTCTTCGTCTTTCCTTTCCTCGTCTCCCTTTCCTTTCCTCGTCTCCCTTTCCTTTCCTCATCTCTTTCCTTTCCTCGTCTCCCTTTCCTTTCCTCGTCTCTTTCCTGGTCTCTTTCCTTTCCTCGTCTCCCTTTCCTTTCCTCATCTCTTTCCTGGTCTCTTTCCTTTCTTCGTCTCCCTTCCTTTCCTCGTCTCCCTACCTTTCCTCGTCTCCCTACCTTTCCTCGTCTCCCTTCCTTTCCTCGTCTCCCTTTCCTTTCCTCGTCTCCCTTTCCTTTCCTCGTCTCCCTTTCCTTTCCTCGTCTCCCTTTCCTTTCCTCGTCTCTTTCCTTTCCTGGTCTCCCTTTCCTTTCCTCGTCTCTTTCCTTTCCTCGTCTATCTTTCCTTTCCTCGTCTATCTTTCCTTTCCTCGTCTCTCTTTCCTTTCCTCGTCTCCCTTTCCTTTCCTCGTCTCCCTTTCCTTTCCTCGTCTCCCTTTCCTTTCCTCGTCTCCCTTTCCTTTCCTCGTCTCCCTTTCCTTTCCTCGTCTCCCTTTCCTTTCCTCGTCTCCCTTTCCTTTCCTCGTCTCTTTCCTGGTCTCTTTCCTTTCCTCGTCTCCCTTTCCTTTCCTCGTCTTCCTTTCCTTTCCTGGTCTCTTTCCTGGTCTCTTTCCTTTCCTCGTCTCCCTTTCCTCATCTCTTTCCTGGTCTCTTTCCTTTCCTGGTCTCTTTCCTTTCCTCGTTTCTTTCCTTTCCTCGTCTCCCTACCTTTCCTCGTCTCCCTACCTTTCCTCGTCTCCCTTCCTTTCCTGGTCTCCTTTCCTTTCCTGGTCTCCTTTCCTTTCCTGGTCTCCTTTCCTTTCCTGGTCTCCTTTCCTTTCCTCGTTTCTTTCCTTTCCTCGTCTCCCTTCCTTTCCTCATCTCCCTTCCTTTCCTCGTCTCCCTACCTTTCCTCGTCTCTTTCCTTTCTTCGTCTTTCCTTTCCTCGTCTCCCTTTCCTTTCCTCGTCTCCCTTTCCTTTCCTCGTCTCTTTCCTGGTCTCTTTCCTTTCCTCGTCTCCCTTTCCTTTCCTCATCTCTTTCCTGGTCTCTTTCCTTTCCTCATCTATCTTTCCTTTCCTCGTCTCCCTTCCTTTCCTCGTCGTCTCCCTTCCTTTCCTCGTCGTCTCCCTTCCTTTCCTCGTCTCCCTACTTTTCCTAGTCTCCCTTCCTTTCCTCATCTCCCTTCCTTTCCTCATCTCCCTTCCTTTCCTCGTCTCCCTTCCTTTCCTCGTCTCCCTTCCTTTCCTCGTCTCTTTCCTTTCTTTGTCTTTCCTTTCCTCGTCTCCCTTTCCTCGTCTCCCTTTCCTTTCCTCGTCTCTTTCCTTTCCTCGTCTCCCTTTCCTTTCCTTGTCTCCCTTTCCTTTCCTTGTCTCCCTTTCCTTTCCTCGTCTCCCTTTCCTTTCCTCGTCTCCCTTTCCTTTCCTCGTCTCTTTCCTTTCCTCGTCTCTTTCCTTTCCTCGTCTATCTTTCCTTTCCTCGTCTCTCTTTCCTTTCCTCGTCTCCCTTTCCTTTCCTCGTCTCCCTTTCCTTTCCTCGTCTCCCTTTCCTTTCCTCGTCTCCCTTTCCTTTCCTCGTCTCCCTTTCCTTTCCTCGTCTTCCTTTCCTTTCCTGGTCTCTTTCCTGGTCTCTTTCCTTTCTTCGTCTCCCTTTCCTCATCTCTTTCTTGGTCTCTTTCCTTTCCTGGTCTCTTTCCTTTCCTGGTCTCTTTCCTTTCCTGGTCTCTTTCCTTTCCTGGTCTCTTTCCTTTCCTCGTCTCCCTACCTTTCCTCGTCTCCCTACCTTTCCTCGTCTCCCTTCCTTTCCTGGTCTCCTTTCCTTTCCTGGTCTCCTTTCCTTTCCTGGTCTCCTTTCCTGGTCTCCTTTCCTTTCCTCGTTTCTTTCCTTTCCTCGTCTCCCTTACTTTCCTCGTCTCCCTTCCTTTCCTCGTCTCCCTACCTTTCCTCGTCTCTTTCCTTTCTTTGTCTTTCCTTTCCTCGTCTCCCTTTCCTCGTCTCCCTTTCCTTTCCTCGTCTCCCTTTCCTTTCCTCGTCTCCCTTTCCTTTCCTCGTCTCCCTTTCCTTTCCTTGTCTCCCTTTCCTTTCCTCGTCTCCCTTTCCTTTCCTCGTCTCCCTTTCCTCGTCTCTTTCCTTTCCTCGTCTCTTTCCTTTCCTCGTCTCTCTTTCCTTTCCTCGTCTCTCTTTCCTTTCCTCGTCTTCCTTTCCTCGTCTCCCTTTCCTTTCCTCGTCTCCCTTTCCTTTCCTCGTCTCCCTTTCCTTTCCTCGTCTCTTTCCTCGTCTCCCTTTCCTTTCCTCGTCTCCCTTTCCTTTCCTCGTCTCCCTTTCCTTTCCTCGTCTCCCTTTCCTTGTCTCTTTCCTCGTCTCCCTTTCCTTTCCTCGTCTCCCTTTCCTTTCCTCGTCTCCCTTTCCTTTCCTCGTCTCCCTTTCCTTTCCTCGTCTTCCTTTCCTTTCCTGGTCTCTTTCCTGGTCTCTTTCCTTTCTTCGTCTCCCTTTCCTCATCTCTTTCTTGGTCTCTTTCCTTTCCTGGTCTCTTTCCTTTCCTGGTCTCTTTCCTTTCCTGGTCTCTTTCCTTTCCTTGTTTCCCTACCTTTCCTCGTCTCCCTTCCTTTCCTCGTCTCCCTACCTTTCCTCGTCTCCCTTCCTTTCCTCGTCTCCCTTTCCTTTCCTCGTCTTCCTTTCCTTTCCTGGTCTCTTTCCTGGTCTCTTTCCTTTCTTCGTCTCCCTTTCCTCATCTCTTTCCTGGTCTCTTTCCTTTCCTCGTTTCTTTCCTTTCCTCGTCTCCCTTCCTTTCCTCGTCTCCCTACCTTTCCTCGTCTCCCTACCTTTCCTCGTCTCCCTACCTTTCCTCGTCTCTTTCCTCGTCTCTTTCCTTTCTTCGTCTTTCCTTTCCTCGTCTTTCCTTTCCTCGTCTTTCCTTTCCTCGTCTCCCTTTCCTTTCCTCGTCTCCCTTTCCTTTCCTCGTCTCCCTTTCCTTTCCTCGTCTCTTTCCTGGTCTCTTTCCTTTCCTCGTCTCCCTTTCCTTTCCTCATCTCTTTCCTGGTCTCTTTCCTTTCCTCGTCTCCCTTCCTTTCCTCGTCTCCCTTCCTTTCCTCGTCTCCCTTCCTTTCCTCGTCTCCCTTTCCTTTCCTCGTCTCTTTCCTTTCCTCGTCTCCCTTTCCTTTCCTCGTCTCCCTTTCCTTTCCTCGTCTCCCTTTCCTTTCCTCGTCTCCCTTTCCTTTCCTCGTCTCCCTTTCCTTTCCTCATCTCCCTTTCCTTTCCTCATCTCCCTTTCCTTTCCTCATCTCCCTTTCCTTTCCTCATCTCCCTTTCCTTTCCTCATCTCCCTTTCCTTTCCTCATCTCCCTTTCCTTGTCTCCCTTTCCTTTCCTCCCTTTCCTTTCCTCATCTCTTTCCTGGTCTCTTTCCTTTCCTCGTCTCTCTTTCCCTTCCTCGTCTCTCTTTCCCTTCCTTGTCTCTCTTTGCTTTCCTGGTCTATCTTTAGTTTTCCTCGTCTATCTTTCCTTTCCTCGTCTCTCTTTCCTTTCCTCGTCTCCCTTTCCTTTCCTTGTCTCCCTTTCCTTTCCTTGTCTCCCTTTCCTTTCCTCGTCTGTTTCGTGATCTCTTTCCTTTCCTCGTCTCTCTTTCCCTTCCTTTGTCTCTCTTTCCTTTCCTCATCTCTCTTTCCTTTCCTCGTCTCTCTTTCCTTTCCTCGTCTCTCTTTCCTTTCCTCGTCTCCCTTTCCTTTCCTCGTCTCCCTTTCCTTTCCTCGTCTCCCTTTCCTTTCCTCGTCTCCCTTTCCTTTCCTTGTCTCCCTTTCCTCGTCTCCCTTTCCTTTCCTCGTCTATCTTTCCTTTCCTCGTCTCTCTTTCCTTTTCTCTCATTCTTTTTCTTTTATCCCTTTCCTTTCCTCTTTCTTTCCTCTTCCTTTCCCTCTTCTTCTTTTCTCTCTCTTGTTTTGTCTTCTCTCCTTTCCCTTGTCCTCTTCAGTTTCCTTTCCTCTCTCTGTCTCTCCCCACACATATCTCTCCCCCCTTCCCCACATCTATCTCTCCCCCCTTCCCCACATATCTCTCCCCCCCCCCTTCCGCACATCTCGCTCCCCCCCCCTTCCCCACATCTCCTTCCCCCCCTTCCCCACATATCTCTCCCCCCCCTTCCCCACATATCTCTCCCCCCCTTCCCCACATATCTCTCCCCCCCTTCCCCACATATCTCTCCCCCCCTTCCCCACATCTCTTCCCCCCCCCCTTCCCCACATATCTCTCTCCCCCCCCACCTTCCCAACATATGTCTGTCTTCTCCCTCTCTCTTTCTCCCCACATATCTCTCTCTCATATTGATCTCCCTCTTGACCCCCCCCCCACTCTTCTCCCTCCCCAACCTCCATATCTCTCTCTCCCTTCCTGGATCTCTGTCTCCCCTCCCCCATCTCTCTCTCATATCCCCCCCCCCCTTATCTCTCATCCGGTGATTAGTTTTCCCATACAGTACACAGCAGACCTCCTATGCAGTGTGTGAACCTAGAAATCTCCATTTACCCCCATCCAGCAGATGAAAGTGATTCTGCACACTGAAGGTTCTCACATCAAAGAGCCCAAATATGAGGAATCGGCCGAATAATGGCGCTGATTGAGCCGCCTCCTCCTCCGCCATGGTGGACTTTGAACTGCCGGCAGTGTGGCGATAATTAGACGTGTTTTTTTCTCTAAGTTGATTTCCTGGCAGAACAGAGCGGATATGTTTGTATGTTCCCTGCGAGGCTCACCAGCAACTGCCGCAAATGACATGATAGTCTGGTAATGTCCGGGGTGCAGCGCGAGCCGCCTGCTGCACATTCCACAACCTCATTCCTGGCCTCATCTTGTAGCCTGGCCTGCTGATTGGCTAGAAGGGACCCCAAATTCATGTATGGTGGCTCTATAGACATAACGGACAGATCCATCTACATGAACCTTCTAACTGCCCTCCTGGGAGTCGCTCTCTGATTGGCTATTCCTAAATCTGCCAACATGGCGGCCAACAAGTTCCAGATTCCCAGCTCCGCCCAACTGAGAATATGAGTAGCCGGCCTATATGGTGGCCCAGTGTGTAGCACTCTGGTCCTGGGTTCAGTACCACAGGAATCAGATTGTGTAGAATATTAATTGTAATTCTTGTTATACTGAAAGAGCGGGGGGGGTATATCTCTGGCTGGCGGTGACGCGGTTGTTGGCTGGCGGTGATGCGGTTGTTGGCTGGCGGTGACGCGGTTGTTGGATGACGGTGACGCGGTTGTTGGATGACGGTGACGCGGTTGTTGGATGACGGTGACGCGGTTGTTGGCTGGCGGTGACGCGGTTGTTGGCTGGCGGTGACGCGGTTGTTGGATGGAGGTGACGCGGTTGTTGGATGGAGGTGACGCGGTTGTTGGATGGAGGTGACGCGGTTGTTGGATGGAGGTGACGCGGTTGTTGGCTGGCGGTGACGCGGTTGTTGGCTGGCGGTGACGCGGTTGTTGGCTGGCGGTGACGCGGTTGTTGGACGGCGGTGACGCGGTTGTTGGACGGCGGTGACGCGGTTGTTGGACGGCGGTGACGCGGTTCTTGGATGACGGTGACGCGGTTCTTGAGTTTTTCTCTCGTTTTATTTTCATCTTTTCCTTTCTCAGTACAATGAATGACATTGTGTTCCTGGCCTGCGTAGTCTAAACATTGCAGATGGTGATATGGGGGAGGCGGGTGATAGGGGGATTCTACAGTCATGCTGGCCCTCTTCTTTCCTGTAACGCACCCTGGGGCCCGGCTCTGGACTTTGCGCTCACTTGGCCCTGTTCCCCTCTGTTGCGCTCATGCCGGGGCCAGGACTTTCATTCTTCATTGAAGGGCCTCCGCCTGGATCACATCAGGTCGTTAGTTAATTGGCCAAAAGTATCATTTAATTACCTCGTCATTGGAAGCCTGCTGAACCCGGGAGGGGTCGGCGGGGGGTGTGTAAATATTCCCGTCTGTGGCCCAGATCATCTGTGTCCGTCCGCCAGCGATCCCCCTCCTCCCCCATCCTCAGATAACATCAGCTTTTATAAAGAGCCTCATAATCTCCTCCGCTATTAAAGAAATACCGCCCACTGTCCGGGCCAGGAGAGCAAATTCACAAGTCGAAAATCTCTGCAGCATATGAAACGCTGGTGCAAATCCCGCCTGAAATCCTTGGCCTGGTCGGAAATTTTCAGCCGGTCATTCTGGTTCTACCCTCATGTCTGGGATCCTTCTCAGTGGTGGGATCCCACACAGGGGGCGCTATCCTATGATAGAGATATTCTGTCTGAGGGGTAGGGGGGCATCCTGTGTATGTGATGTGTTCTTCCTGCACAATGTTTGTAGACGGCCTAATCATTGGCAGGTAATTACTTTACCCCACCTACAAATATTATACGTGTTTCAGATTTGTCTCATAGTGTTTCCTTAATGACTCGTAGTACCTCCTCACTGCCTCACTGCCTGTTGGTGCCTCCTTAATGCCTCACTGCCTGTTGGTGCCTCCTTAATGCCTCACTGCCTGTTGGTGCCTCCTTAATGCCTCATCGCCTATTGGTGCCTCCTTAATGCCTCATCGCCTATTGGTGCCTCCTTAATGCCTCACTGTCTATTGGCGCCTCCTTAATGCCTCACTGCCTATTGGTGCCTCCTTAATGCCTCACTGCCTATTGGTGCCTCCTTAATGCCTCATCGCCTATTGGTGCCTCCTTAATGCCTCACTGCCTGTTGGTGCCTCCTTAATGCCTCACTGCCTGTTGGTGCCTCCTTAATGCCTCACTGCCTGTTGGTGCCTCCTTAATGCCTCACCGTCTATTGGTGCCTCCTTAATACCTCACCATCTATTGGTGCCTCCTTAATGCCTCACCACCTATTGGTGCCTCCTTAATGCCTCACCGCCTGTTGATGCCTCCTTAATGCCTCATCGTCTATTGGTGCCTCCTTAATGCCTCACCGCCTATTGGTGCCACCTTAATGCCTCACTGCCTATTGGTGCCTCCTTAATGCCTCACCGCCTGTTGATGCCTCCTTAATGCCTCACCGCATATTGGTGCCTCCTTAATGCCTCACTGTCTATTGGCGCCTCATCATCTATTGGTGCCTCCTTA
This sequence comes from Staurois parvus, assembly GCF_062004578.1. Classification (NCBI taxonomy): domain Eukaryota; kingdom Metazoa; phylum Chordata; class Amphibia; order Anura; family Ranidae; genus Staurois; species Staurois parvus. The sequence goes on along the minus strand of NW_028320368.1, from coordinate 51,439 downwards.
ATGCCTCACCACCTATTGGTGCCTCCTTAATGCCCCACCGCCTATTGGTGCCTCCTTAATGCCTCACTGCCTATTGGTGCCTCCTTAATGCCTCACTGCCTATTGGTGCCTCCTTAATGCCTCACTGCCTATTGGTTCCTCCTTAATGCCTCACTGTCTATTGGCGCCTCCTTAATGCCTCACTGCCTATTGGTGCCTCCTTAATGCCTCACTGCCTATTGGTGCCGCCTCAATGCCTCACTGCCTATTGGTTCCTCCTTAATGCCTCACCGCCTGTTGGTGCCTCCTCATTGCCTCATCACCTATTGGTTACATAGTTAGTCCGGCTGAAAAAAGGCAAAAGTCCATCCAGCTCAACCATAAAAAAAAGTTATAATCCTATCCCACAGTTGATTCAGAGGAAGGGAAAAAACCCAGCAAAGTACGATCCAATTTGCTCCTGGAGGGGAAACAATTCCTTCCTGACCCCCCGAGAGGCAATCGGATATTTCCTGGATCAACTTACCACCTTTATAGTTCTACTAAAGTGCTACACTGCCGTCATAGTGCCTCCAAAGTGCCATACTGCCTTCTTAGCACCTCACCACCTTTATAGTGCCGCCAAAGTGCCTCATCACTGGAATAGTGCCTTCAAAGTACCACCAAAGAGTCTTGAAGTGACTCCTTTGTGCCTCACCTCCTTCATAGTGCCTCCGCAGAGCCTCACCTCCTTCATAGTGCCTCCGCAGAGCCTCACCTCCTTCATAGTGCCTCCGCAGAGCCTCACCTCCTTCATAGTGCCTCCGCAGAGCCTCACCTCCTTCATAGTGCCTCCGCAGAGCCTCACCTCCTTCATAGTGCCTCCGCAGAGCCTCACCTCCTTCATAGTGCCTCCGCAGTGCCTCACCTCCTTCATAGTGCCTCCGCAGTGCCTCACCTCCTTCATAGTGCCTCCGCAGTGCCTCACCTCCTTCATAGTGCCTCACCTCCTTCATAGTGCCTCACCTCCTTCATAGTGCCTCTGCAGTGCCTCACCTCCTTCATAGTGCCTCCGCAGTGCCTCACCTCCTTCATAGTTCCTCCACAGTGCCTCACCTCCTTCATAGTGCCTCTGCAGTGCCTCACCTCCTTCATAGTGCCTCCGCAGTGCCTCACCTCCTTCATAGTTCCTCCGCAGTGCCTCACCTCCTTCATAGTTCCTCCGCAGTGCCTCACCTCCTTCATAGTGCCTCCGCAGTGCCTCACCTCCTTCATAGTTCCTCCACAGTGCCTCACCTCCTTCATAGTGCCTCCGCAGTGCCTCACCTCCTTCATAGTTCCTCCACAGTGCCTCACCTCCTTCCATACTGCCTCCAAAGTTCCTGGGACTGGGCTAGTAATGTGGTCATATAAATTGTGGTCATGTAAATTGTGGTCATGTAATGTCCCCGCTCAGTCATGTGCCATAGCGTGTTGCCGTTCCGTGTGCGGCTCCTCTCTCCTAGGCTCATTCCGGAAGACGAAATGCTGTGTAAAGGTGTGCATCACCTTGCGGCCTTGGCGGTCAGCTGTAATATTGCGTCCATTACCGGCACCCTGGAGGGGCCTCTGTAGTGGATGGCGTGTGTTATGTCACACATGTAAATCAGGTTCATTGATGAGATGAATATTTCTCTGGCTTTCCCATGTCTAGGATTAACCCCTCCCAGCCCACGGACACTTTTTTCCTGTAGAAAATGGAGACCTTCTGCAGACCGTAAACCTTCTATGAAAGCGGCGGCAGATAAAAGGAGGGTCGGCCGTGTCGGGAGAAATGGGTTTTCACTTCCTATGTGTTGCGGCAGAGACGGGCGCTTTTCCTCACCTTTGTTAGACAGATTGGAAACTCTTCTGCGTTGTAAGATGTTGGAGGGACGGCGCTGACCGGACAGCTTGCTAGTTAGCGGGGAATCAATAATACATTTACATTTGGCCTGCGCTCAGCATGGCGCCGTCCAATCTCTGACTGATCATAGTACGGAGACGGATCCTGTGTGCAGCCGGTGCTGGGGGATTGTGCAGAGTCAGTTATCGGGATAAAGGGAAGAGACGCTCCGCTGTTCATTACGGCAGTTGTCAGTTGTGTCTGTGACACCAGTTCTGTACGGGTGTCATGCGGTACAGACCGGCTAGGAAAATACGATAAAAGTCGATGAAACCAATAACAAGGAGAGCGGTGAAACAAATCCGATTTCTTCAAACGTTTTCTGTTTGCTACAATTTTTAAATATCTGTCCTTCACCGGTGTGTGCCGCGCGGTCATTCCATCCTTCGGCCGGCGGGCAATGGCCGTATTCCCAAACGACGCAGTAGGGATGCGCGGAGGGATTCGGTTGTACCCGCAACGACTGATCTCACCAATCTGAAAACTTCCTCATTCCAATCACTGAGCTGCTTTGGTGAAATCCAAACAATAACAAATATATTCTCTACTTTTCTCATTATTTAAAGGGTATTTGGTGCATTTGGGTAAATAATTTTGTGTTATTTGTAGATTTTTTATTCATGTATTTGATCCTTATTTGTATACCATTACGTTATCTTTTTATATAACTTTTTTTTTTCCCCCCTTTTTTTTTTTTGTAAAAGAACAAAATGATGTAGCTAATGATATACATGCCAACAGTCCAGGATTTACTGGGATAGTCCCACATATTGGCCCTTTGTCCCCGCCAATGATGTGTCCCAGGATCACAGCACCAGACTTATTTGAGTTGCTGTACATTTTATTTTATTTCCGGTACTTATATAGCGCCATCAATGTACGCAGCGCTTTACATATATATTGTACATTCCCATCAGTCCCCGCCCCCGAGGAGCGTACAATCTAAAGTCCCTAACTCACATATACACATACTAGGGCCAGTTTAGTCAGGAGCCAATTCACCTACCAGCATGTCTTTGGAGTGTGGGAGGAAACCGGAGTACCCGGGGGAAACCCACGCAGGCACAGGGAGGACATGCAAACTCCAGGCAGGTGGTGCCGTAGTTGGGATTTGAACCGACGACCCGAGTACTGCCAGGTGGAAGATCTACCCAGGTAACCAACATGTACAGTAACTCAAAATCAGAGCCATGAGGGGGCGGTCTGCACATATTTAGAGGTGAGGTCTGGGTGGGACTAAGTTTTAAAAGTTGGCTGATGGGCGGTCTGTGCATACTTAATGGCGAGGTCTAGGCAGGACCAACCCATAAAATGGACCAATAGGCGGTCTGTGCATACTTAATGGTGAGGTCTAGGCAGGACCAACCCATAAAGTGAGCCGATGGGCGGTCTGTGCATACTTAATGGTGAGGTCTAGGCAGGACCAACCCATAAAATGGACCAATAGGCGGTCTGTGCATACTTAATGGTGAGGTCTAGGCAGGACCAACCCATAAAATGTACCATAGGCGGTCTGCAGATACCTAGAGGCAAGGTCTAGGCAGGACCAACCCATAAAGTGGGCCAATAGGCGGTCTGTGCATACGTAATGGCGAGGTCTAGGCAGGACCAACCCATAAAATGCACCAATAGGCGGTCTGTGCATACTTAATGGCGAGGTCTAGGCAGGACCAACCCATAAAATGTACCAATAGGCGGTCTGCACATACCTAGAGGCAAGGTCTAGGCAGGACCAACCCATAAAGTGGGCCAATAGGCGGTCTGTGCATACGTAATGGCGAGGTCTAGGCAGGACCAACCCATAAAATGCACCAATAGGCGGTCTGTGCATACTTAATGGCGAGGTCTAGGCAGGACCAACCCATAAAATGTACCAATAGGTGGTCTGCACATACCTAGAGGCAAGGTCTAGGCAGGACCAACCCATAAAGTGGGCCAATAGGCGGTCTGTGCATACTTAATGGTGAGGTCTAGGCAGGACCAACCCATAAAATGGGCCAATAGGCGGTCTGTGCATACTTAATGGCGAGTTCTAGGCAGGACCAACCCATAAAATGGACCAATAGGCGGTCTGTGCATACTTAATGGCGAGGTCTAAGCAGGACCAACCCATAAAATGGACCAATAGGCGGTCTGTGCATACTTTTGGCGAGGTCTAGGCAGGACCAACCCATAAAATGGACCAATAGGCAGTCTGTGCATACTTAATGGTGAGGTCTAGGCAGGACCAACCCATAAAATGGACCAATAGGCGGTCTGCACATACCTAGAGGCAAGGTCTGGGCAGGACCAACCCATAAAGTGGACCAACAGGCAGTTGGCACATACTTACAGGTGAGGTCTGGGCAGGACCAACCCATTAAGTGGGCTGATGGGTGGTCTGTGCATACTTAATGTTGAGGTCTGAGCAGTACCATTTATAGGTGGGACCAATCTCTGAAATGGGCGTGCCCACCCTGAAATTGGGCATATGAACTGCAAACTGAGGGTGGGGTTAAGTGGTCCTGAATCTAGGACATATATTAGAGGACCATTTTTGAAGAACAGGTCCAGGAGGGGTGAGAGGTCCTTACATAAACCTCAAGAGCCATATAAAGCCCATTCTACCCCTAATGACCAACACATTTCACTGAAATTTGAAGGAAATGGAACTCTCACGTTGTTCATTGTTCCCATCCCTACAGAGCCATTTGTGGTCTCAAAATTATGTCCAGGATCTGAGCTGTCCCTGAGAACCTCCACCACCTGTAGAGGTGACCAGACACACTCCTGATTGGTTGGTGGCCATTGTCAATGTCCATGGCTTTATGGGGTGATGCCAGAAGTGACCTATTTCTCCTGTGTAGGGGGTTCCCATGCCAGGTGTGGACTTAGATGAAGAGTTAGGACCTTTGTGTCCCCTCTGTCCCTGAGCAGGTCAATGGGGACACGGGGGCAGACCCATAGCTTAGGTGTCCGGTCCTGGCCTGCTTCTCCACCATTCCCAGGATATACGTTACAGCCGGTGATTTTTTATGAAGTCAGTTCAGGATCGGTCCATTTCACATCTCCCATCACAGCGGCCCCCCCGCCACGTCCTTCCACCCTTCAGCTGTCCCGAGAAATGATCCGTCCGAATACAAATTTCACCAAAAGCGTTTTCAATGCTGGGACGTTGCCTCCCGCTTGTGATCCGCTACCGCGTGAATCCCAATTGACTTCATTTCCATGACATCAGACTGACAGGCCGCGGCTACGCTTCCCTTCTTCCGGAGCGCTTCCCTCATTAATGGGACTGTATTTACTTCCCGAGGAATCTGTAGGTATAGAGTTGCCTTTGCTGCCCTCATGCCAGCCTTCAAAAGCCCCGGAATCGTCTTCGAGTTTAGCTGACTCCCTTCCCTGAAAGCAGGCTTTAAAACATACTGCAAGTTAAAACCAGGCTTGCAGCGAGGGCAGCTATTCAGTGAGTTGATAGGCACAAGTTGGGGTGCTTGTATACAGGAGGGAGAGTCCTGAGTGGGCGGTGCCAGTGTGATTTGGCCTCCTCTTCCCCTGCAGTGGTGAAGTCACAGGAGATGCTACTCATCTTCCAGGCTGGAGGGGAATTTTTTGGTCCAGTTGGAATTGTACTCTCTGCAGAATCGGCTTCTTCCCCAAGTCCTTTCTTTGCAGCAATCCGTAACAAAAACCTTGAAATGACATGATGGATGTGGGGGTGGGGGGGGGGACGCACGGGGCAGTTTGCAGACTCCCACAGGAAGGTGGAAGGGGGGGGGCTGTGATATATTTTCCCTGTTATGAGCGGTCTCCGGGTGTCATTGTGTGTAGGGGGAACTATGATGGACAATCCGCACACTGTCCTGTCTGTGGTACCCTCCAGGCAAATCCACAATTACCATTGTCACTCGCAAACCTGCCGCAAGCTTCCCACCGGGCCGACTCTGGGAGGAGACTAAGAAGACCCCCTTAAAGTGGACCTGTCACTATGGATACGTTCCTGGCGTGTCCAAATCTACATCAACAGGAAAGGTCCATCTTTCTGCATACAAAAAGCTAGACTTCAGCCAGTGACTGTGCCTAGGCTGTGATGATGTCATCAGTCTGCTGCAGGCAGGAGGAAGCATTTCCTGAGCCCCCCCCTCCCCCCAGTGATCAGACTATACATTGTAACTTTGTATCCAGTCACAATGTAAGAAGATCTGTTTGTAATCATAGAAAATGTCCGTGACATTCATCCTCCAGCATTTTTGTGCTGATTGTGACATTTCCATCATCCCCAGCAGACGGCGTTCATTCATTGGTTGTATTTCCATCTGTGATCGGTCCACCTGTGGCGTTGTGTCCAATCAGTTCCATCCTGAGGCTGACATTTAGATGGAGACAAGAAAGGTCATTATATATATATATAGATGTGTGTCTCCGTCCATAACTGACCTTTGTTTCTCTGACTCTCAAATGTCAGTAACCCTGTCACTGCTGGAGGCCGGGTGTGTGCATCGTGTACAGAGGGATGACTTCCAGGACTTGGAGAAGCTGGGGGGAGTGTAAGAGCCAGGCAGGCAGCATTTTCCCCGGGTCAGCAGGTGCACTTGGTTCTGACCCAAGCATGCTGCCATTGTAATCAACATACTTCCCGATCAATGGGTGACCCGTATACATACAATGAACCTCACCAGGGGTGAAGGACTCCTTCAAGTCTACACGATATTGCCCCAATATTGGGCCGCTGGCCTTCCCACACACATGACCTGTAATGACCCCCCAGTCTTAGTCCATAGGGTTCAATATTGAGTTGGCCCCACCCTTTCCACGCACATGACCTTTAATCCCCCCCAGTCTTAGTCCGTAGGGTTCAATATTGAGTTGGCCCCGCCCTTCCCACGCAAATGACCTTTAATGGCCCCCAGTCTTGGTCCGTAGGGTTCAGTATTGAGTTGGCCCCGCCCTTTCCACACACATGACCTTTAATGGCCCCCAGTCTTAGTCTGTAGGGTTCAATATTGAGTTGGCCTCACCCTTTCCACACACATGACCTTTAATGGCCCCCAGTCTTAGTCCGTAGGGTTCAATATGGAGTTGGCCCCGCCCTTCCCACACACATGACCTTTAATGGCCCCCCAGTCTTAGTCCGTAGGGTTCAATATTAAGTTGGCCCTGACCTTTAATGGCCTCCCAGTCTTAGTCCGTAGGGTTCAATATTGAGTTGGCCCCGCCCTTTCCACACACATGACCTTTAATGGCCCCCAGTCTTAGTCCGTAGGGTTCAATATGGAGTTGGCCCCGCCCTTCCCACACACATGACCTTTAATGGCCCCCAGTCTTAGTCCATAGGGTTCAATATGGAGTTGGCCCCGCCCTTCCCACACACATGACCTTTAATGGCCTCCCAGTCTTAGTCCGTAGGGTTCAATATTGAGTTGGCCCCGCCCTTTCCACACACATGACCTTTAATGGCCTCCCAGTCTTAGTCTGTAGGGGTCAATATTGAGTTGGCCCCGCCCTTCCCACACACATGACCTTTAATGGCCCCCCAGTCTTAGTCCGTAGGGTTCAATATTGAGTTGACCCCGCCCTTTGCAGCTATAACAGCTTCAACTCTTCTGGGAAGGCCGTCCACAAGGTTTAGGAGGGTGTCTATGGGAAGGTTGGACCATTCTTCCAGAAGCACATTTGTCAGGTCAGGCACTGATGTCGGGGGAGGAGACCTGGCTCGCAGTCTCCGCTCTAATTCATCCCAAAGGTGTTCTATGGGGTTGAGGTCAGGACTCTGTGCAGGACAGTCAAGTTCCTCCACCCCAAACTGACTCCTCCATGTCTTTATGGACCTTGCTTTGTGCACTGGTGCGCAGTCATGTTGGAACAGAGGGGCCATCCCCAAACTCTTCCCACAAAGTTGGGACCATTAAATTATCCAAAATGTCACCTTAAGAGTTCTCTTCACTGGAACTAGGGGGCCAAGCCTAACCCCTGAAAAACAACCCCACACCATAATCCCACCTCCACCAAACGTTACACTTGGCACAATGCAGTCAGGCAAGTACCGTTCTCCTGACACCGCCAAACCCAGACACGTCCATCGGATTGCCAAACGGAGAAGCGTGATTGCTCCCTCCAGAGATTACGTCTCCTCTGCTCTGGAGTCCAGTGGCGGCGGGCTTTACACCACGGCATCTGACGCTTTGCATTGCACTTGGTGATGGAAGGCTTGGATGCAGCTGGCCGGCCATGGAAACCCATTCCATGAAGCTCTCTACGCACTGTTGTTGGGCTCATCTGAAGGCCACACCAAGTTTGGAGGTCTTTAGCTATTGACTCTGCAGACAGTTGGCGACTTCTGCGCACTGTGCACTTCAGCATGCGCTGACCCCGCCCTGTCATGTGACGTGGCCTACCACTTGGTGGCTGAGTGGCTGTTGTTCCCAGTGGCTTCCACTTTGTTATAATCCCACTAACAGTTGAGCGTGGAATATTTAGTAGCCAGGAAATGTCACGGATGGACATATTGCCCAGGTGGCCACCTATCACGGGACCACGCTTGGAGTCACTGAGCTATTGAGAGCGACCCATTCTTTCACCAATGTTTGTAGAAGCCGTCTGCATGCCTAGGGGCTTGATTGTATACACCTGTGTCCATGGAGGGGATTGGAACACCTGAATCACATGATATGGAGGGGATTGGAACACCTGAATCACATGATGTGGAGGGGATTGGAACACCTGAATCACATGATGTGGAGGGGATTGGAACACCTGAATCACATGATATGGAGGGGATTGGAGCACCTGAATCACATGATGTGGAGGGGATTGGAACACCTGAATCACATGATGTGGAGGGGATTGGAACACCTGAATCACATGATGTGGAGGGGATTGGAACACCTGAATCACATGATGTGGAGGGGATTGGAACACCTGAATCACATGATGTGGAGGGGATTGGAACACCTGAATCACATGATTGGGAGGGGATTGGAACACCTGAATCACATGATATGGAGGGGATGGGAACACCTGAATCACATGATTGGGAGGGGATTGGAACACCTGAATCACGTGATATGGAGGGGATTGGAACACCTGAATCACATGATTGGGAGGGGATTGGAACACCTGAATCACATGATATGGAGGGGATGGGAACACCTGAATCACATGATTGGGAGGGGATTGGAACACCTGAATCACATGATATGGAGGGGATTGGAACACCTGAATCACATGATATGGAGGGGATTGGAACACCTGAATCACATGATATGGAGGGGATGGGAACACCTGAATCACATGATTGGGAGGGGATTGGAACACCTGAATCACATGATTGGGAGGGGATTGGAACACCTTAATCACATGATATGGAGGGGATGGGAACACCTGAATCACATGATTGGGAGGGGATTGGAACACCTGAATCACATGATATGGAGGGGATTGGAACACCTGAATCACATGATTGGGAGGGGATTGGAACACCTGAATCACATGATAGGGAGGGGATTGGAACACCTGAATCACATGATAGGGAGGGCGGGGACAATACTTGGGGCAATATGGTGTATCTGAAGCCAAAAATAATTTTTGATGGAGAAGAGGAAGTTAACACCTCTGTGTCCCCTTGGGGGGGATTTTCCTTCACTTCCTGTCCCGGGGATACAACGGGAAGTGAGAAGTCTCTTCAAAGGAACGGATTCCCTCTCAGACACCCTTTCATCGACTTTGAATATTTTCCTTTCTGTAAATGATCTCTTATTCTCTTGTAATGTGTCTTCTCCAGGAAGAGTCAGTTCCCTAGCACAGCCCCTTCCCGCCTTGCATGGGAGTGTCTACTGTCTGTGCTGGCCCAGCTCCTCCATCATCCTCTCACTTCCTTACATAGTATTTTATGTAGCTGCTTTGGGAGGAGTGATGGGGATTGCTATAGGGCAGGGGTAGGCAGGTCTTAATACTCCATCTGTTGTTGAACTACAAGTCCCAGGAGGCATTGCAAGGCTTGGGCAACCACAGTCATGACTCCCAGAGGCATGATGGGATTTGTAGTCTGACCCCAGCAGGAGTGCTGGGGTTGCTTCCCCCTGCTGTAGAGTGCGATCTGCCGTGTCGGGACGTGATGTCTACACAAGGGAGGGTTTAACAGGTGAATCACATGAATAACATACATTAAGTCTCCATTCACACTAGTGCAACTTTGGGCACATAAAGTCACATGACAAGTCGCAGCCCATTTTGTTTTCTTGGTGCTTGTTCCTATCTATGCAACTAAAAAGATTCCTGCACCACTTTAATGCCATAGAGTGGAAAGTCGCATGAAAGTGGCGACTTTGGAGTTGCACTGGTGTGAACAGAGCCTAATCATACATATAATAATGGGAACGGTGACAGGTTCTCTTTAACCCCTGCACACCCTAACACTGCCCCAGCCTAACCCCTAAACTCCTCCCCAACACGGAGCGTCCCTCCTGCAGCATAGTCTCCCCATCCCGCGTGCAGACGTCATAGCGCAGTACTGTGCTGGTCTGGTGCCGCTCTTCATTTGTATCTTTTTAATTCTTTTCTTACATTAACCCGATTGATCGTCTTGCTGACTTCCCTAGAAAACGTCTTTCCCAGTCACGAGGCGAACAGTCGCAGAGTTGCACAGGTTGCGGAGGTGCAGTTCTGGCTTCCAGCGGTTTGTCTCATACGTAGAAGGAAAAGTGCGGCGTCACGCCGTGTGACGGTAGCAGAGCATCGCGCCCGTCCGCTGCGCCTTTTGTTTTGTGTAATCAGAGGCTCGGCTGGTGTTGTGGGAACTTCGGGAAATAATGAGAGACGATTAGAGGTCAGGAATCGCACGAGTCACGAGCGCTCATTTAGAGGACGGGGGCCGCTTATTGTGCGGCTCTGTAATTATGCCAGATGGCAGGGCCCCCCTTTCATTGGACGAGCGGGCGTGTCACGTAAAGGGGAACCGCGGTCCACGCTCACACATGATCAGGACATTTCCTTATTTTTGTACTTTTATTTGCTGGTTTGAATTGTCACGTCTGTGTTTCATGTGGAAGATTTTGGTTGTCAGCTGTAGGTGAAGCGGCAGAGAAACGTTCCCTCCCTGGGTATGCTGGCAGTGCATGAAGGCTGGGGTGAGGGGTAGGCAGAAGAGGCAGCGGCCTTGCAGGGTCCTACAGGAGGGGGGCATAGATAGAGACGGACCCAGCTCATGGGGGGGGTGGTGCTGTGTGTCAGGTTTTGTCAGAGGGGGTGCTGCGTGTCGTGTTCAGTTGGAGGGGTTGCTGCGTGTCGTGTTCAGTTGGAGGGGGTGCTGCGTGTCGTGTTCAGTTGGAGGGGTTGCTGCATGTTGGGTTCAGTTGGAGGGGGTGCTGCGTGTCGTGTTCAGTTGGAGGGGTTGCTGCATGTTGGGTTCAGTTGGAGGGGGCGCTGCGTGTTGGGTTCAGTTGGAGGGGTTGCTGCGTGTCGTGTTCAGTTGGAGGGGTTGCTGCGTGTCGTGTTCAGTTGGAGGGGTTGCTGCGTGTCATGTTCAGTTGGAGGGGGTGCTGCGTGTCGTGTTCAGTTGGAGGGGGTGCTGCGTGTTGGGTTCAGTTGGAGGGGGTGCTGCGTGTTGGGTTCAGTTGGAGGGGGTGCTGCGTGTCGTGTTCAGTTGGAGGGGGTGCTGCGTGTCGTGTTCAGTTGGAGGGGGTGCTGCGTGTCGTGTTCAGTTGGAGGGGTTGCTGCGTGTTGGGTTCAGTTGGAGGGGGTGCTGCGTGTTGGGTTCAGTTGGAGGGGGTGCTGCGTGTCGGGTTCAGTTGAAGGGGTTGCTACGTGTCGTGTTCAGTTGGAGGGGTTGCTGCGTGTCGTGTTCAGTTGGAGGGGGTGCTGCGTGTCGTGTTCAGTTGGAGGGGTTGCTGCGTGTCGTGTTCAGTTGGAGGGGTTGCTGCGTGTCGGGTTCAGTTGGAGGGGGTGCTGCGTGTCGTGTTCAGTTGGAGGGGTTGCTGCGTGTCGGGTTCAGTTGGAGGGGGTGCTGCGTGTCGGGTTCAGTTGGAGGGGGCGCTGCGTGTCGGGTTCAGTTGGAGGGGGCGCTGCGTGTCGTGTTCAGTTGGAGGCGTTGCTGCGTGTCGTGTTCAGTTGGAGGGGTTGCTGCGTGTCGTGTTCAGTTGGAGGGGTTGCTGCGTGTCGTGTTCAGTTGGAGGGGTTGCTGCGTGTCGGGTTCAGTTGGAGGGGGTGCTGCGTGTTGGGTTCAGTTGGAGGGGGTGCTGCGTGTCGTGTTCAGTTGGAGGGGTTGCTGCGTGTCGGGTTCAGTTTGAGGGGTTGCTGCGTGTCGTGTTCAGTTGGAGGGGTTGCTGCGTGTCGGGTTCAGTTGGAGGGGTTGCTGCGTGTCGTGTTCAGTTGGAGGGGTTGCTGCGTGTCGGGTTCAGTTGGAGGGGTTGCTGCGTGTCGTGTTCAGTTGGAGGGGTTGCTGCGTGTCGTGTTCAGTTGGAGGGGTTGCTGCGTGTCGTGTTCAGTTTGAGGGGTTGCTGCGTGTCGTGTTCAGTTGGAGGGGTTGCTGCGTGTCGTGTTCAGTTGGAGGGGGTGCTGCGTGTCGTGTTCAGTTGGAGGGGTTGCTGCGTGTCGGGTTCAGTTGGAGGGGGTGCTGCGTGTCGGGTTCAGTTGGAGGGGGTGCTGCGTGTCGTGTTCAGTTGGAGGGGGTGCTGCGTGTCGTGTTCAGTTGGAGGGGTTGCTGCGTGTCGGGTTCAGTTGGAGGGGGTGCTGCGTGTCGGGTTCAGTTGGAGGGGGTGCTGCGTGTCGGGTTCAGTTGGAGGGGGTGCTGCGTGTCGTGTTCAGTTGGAGGGGTTGCTGCGTGTCGTGTTCAGTTGGAGGGGTTGCTGCGTGTCGTGTTCAGTTGGAGGGGTTGCTGCGTGTCGTGTTCAGTTGGAGGGGTTGCTGCGTGTCGTGTTCAGTTGGAGGGGTTGCTGCGTGTCGTGTTCAGTTGGAGGGGGTGCTGCGTGTCGGGTTCAGTTGGAGGGGGTGCTGCGTGTCGGGTTCAGTTGGAGGGGGCGCTGCATGTCGTGTTCAGTTGGAGGGGGCGCTGCGTGTCGTGTTCAGTTGGAGGGGGCGCTGCGTGTCGTGTTCAGTTGGAGGGGTTGCTGCGTGTCGTGTTCAGTTGGAGGGGTTGCTGCGTGTCGTGTTCAGTTGGAGGGGTTGCTGCGTGTCGGGTTCAGTTGGAGGGGGTGCTGCGTGTCGTGTTCAGTTGGAGGGGGCGCTGCGTGTCGTGTTCAGTTGGAGGGGTTGCTGCGTGTCGGGTTCAGTTGGAGGGGGCGCTGCGTGTCGGGTTCAGTTGGAGGGGGCGCTGCGTGTCGGGTTCAGTTGGAGGCGGCGCTGCGTGTCGGGTTTAGTTGGAGGGGGCGCTGCGTGTCGGGTTTAGTTGGAGGGGTTGCTGCGTGTCGGGTTCAGTTGGAGGGGGTGCTGCGTGTCGGGTTCAGTTGGAGGGGGTGCTGCGTGTCGGGTTTAGTTGGAGGGGGCGCTGCGTGTCGGGTTTAGTTGGAGGGGTGCTATGGGTTGGGTTTGGTCGGAGGGGGGCGCCGTGTGTCGGGTTTGGTTGGAGGGGGACGCCGCGTGTTGGGTTCAGTCATCGGTCGGTGGAGGGGGGGCGCCGTGTGTTGGGTTCGGTCATCGGTCGGTGGAGGGGGGCGCCGTGCGGCGTGTTTGTTCGGAGGGGGGCGCGCACGTCAGGTTCGGTCATCGGTTGGTGGAGGGGGGCGCAATGTATTGGGTTCGGTCATCGGTTGGTGGAGGGGGGCGCAATGTATTGGGTTCGGTCATCTGTCAGTGGAGGGGGGCGCCATGCAGCGGGTTTGGTCGGTTTGGGTGCCTTACGTTGGTTCGGTCTGTGTGGGGCGCTGTGTTCCCTGCTGGGAATGTGGGCGGCGGTTTGGTGTCACGTGATGCAGACGTCATGGTGAGAATTGGGATTTAATGTGGAGCGGCGGAATCACTTTGAATAATCTCTCTGCGGCTCAGACTAGACGTTGCTTAGCAACAGCACCAGCGACCATCCCCTCCCGGCGTCATTCCCTGTATGGACGGATTGTACTCCTCTCCTGCACATGTGACCGCCATATTGCCAATGCATTTAGAGGGTTAAAGGGGACCCCGGTCTGAATGGTTCTGTGTGCGGCTGACTTGTTACACCCTGAATATGTTACGAAAGGTGAACCTCTCCTTCCACAAGCAGCTCTTCTTCACACGGAAATCCGATTGTTCTGAGACTCTATAAGTACCTGAAATCAATCAATCTGGAATTCATGAGAAAACGAAGAAATGAAATACGGGCAGCACAGCGGCTAAATGGTCAGCACTTCCCCCTGGCAGCACTCGGGTCGTTGGTTCAAATCCCAACCACGGCACCACCTGCCTGGAGTTTGCATGTTCTCCCTGTGCCTGCGTGGGTCCCTCCTGGTACTCCTGTTTCCTCCCACACTCCAAAGACATGCTGGGAGGTGAATTGGCTCCTGTCTATATTGTCCCTAGTATGTATGAATGTGAGTTATGGATTGTACGCTCCTCGGGGGCGGGGCCTGATGGGAATGTATATGTATGTAAAGTGATGGCGCTATAGAAGTACCTGAAATAATAAATGAAACGATTTTGAAGAAAATTCCTCAGTGTTGTTATTGGGATACATCAATCCAGCGGAAAACTCCTCAGACGACTCTTTGCTGCTTCTCTTCTCCATGCGACACGCAGGGACGCCGCACAAAGGTGGAGGCCATTTCTCACCATTCTGTCACAACGCTGTGATTTAAAATCGCGCAGTTTGTGCGTCACTTAGGAAGACTTTATCACGACTTGTGAAGATTTTCCACCATTTCTTGCCATTTGCAGTGCGATTTCCATTGTGTTCCATGTATGTGAAATCGCAACAAAACCGCAAGAAAAAAGCCATCCAAGAACGGCTTTAGAAACGTCGCCGCAGCAAGTCGCACGTGTTGTGGCGCTGACATTCACATGCATGAGATGCGATTTCCCACATCGCACCTGAAGTCGCACCGGTATGACCGCGCCCTTTACCAAGTTGTCGGTGTGATTTCTATATTCCCTGCTCATGGATGCGGGGAAATGATGACAAATTACGGGAGCGTCAGACTGGGAATGCGGATTTCTTACCATTTGGAGAAGGTGCCGATCATTGTGTCCATTTTTGGGGTTCTGCGTGGAATGCGTCAGTTTGGCTTTTTGTTTCTCCACTTTTTGTGTCGCCAAAACAAACACAAGAAATAAAAATGAGGAAACATTTGTCATTGCAGCAATTTCCTGGGTGAGGTAGTGCGATATCTGACAGAAATGCGGGGGGGGGGGGGGTAATATTGGCCTTGACTGTACTGCAGCAGCAGTTGTTTTTGGGGTGAAGTAGTGCGATATCTGACAGAAATGCGGGGGGGGGTAATATTTTGGCCATGACTGTACTGCAGCAGCAGTTGTTTTCGGGGAGAATTAGTGCGATATCTGACAGAAATGCGGGGGGGGGGGGTAATATTTTTTGCCATGACTTGTTTACGGGGAGAATTAGTGCGATATCTGACAGAAATGCGGGGGGGTAATATTTTTGGCCATGACTTGTTTTCGGGGAGAAGGTTTTCGCCCGCAGACACCAGGTATTTGGCACTGAGGTGAGCGCTGCACTTGATCTGCGTCAGGCCAGGAATTCTGCGATTGGTGCGTTCTCTCCTCTCGTTGACTTTCCTTCATGAAGTCGTGGCGCTGTCACCGCGAACTCCAATGGTGATCTCACACGTCTCCCAGGAAAATAAACCAACGCCGCGTTCATTTCGTGAATTGGTGGCGATACCTAACCCCCATCCAATCACCTGCTGAGGACGGCCATGCGGGAAGGGGGGGGCGGTAACAGGCTTCTCCAGAACTCCAGCAGCAGCGGATGAGTCTCCTGGGACGTACGCGGATCTGAGTGCCAGGAAAGTGGCCGCGTGCGCTGAGACCGCTATTCAGACGCCATTGTGCCAGCGGCAGGCGCTCAGTGGGGCGAGGATTTTGGAGATGCAGCAATTGGGGGGGCTGGTGGCACAGGGATAGAGATGACCTTTATAGAGTTTGGCGTTTCTTGGGTGGCGGCTTTATCACCTTTGTATCTGTATGGCCCGCGAGGGCGCTGGGGGGGGGGAGCAATGGCGACCTTTCCATGAGCAGGAAGCTCCGCCCTTTTGTGGGTGTAGGCCGCCTCCTGATTACATTGACTGCTCTTTGTCAGGAAGACGCCATTTACAGATCCCCGAACACAGAACTCCACACAAACATGAACATTTCTCAGAATCCCCCCCCCCCCCCCCATACCCTGCGTACCTGTTTACTGAACATTACCTGTCCTGAAAGGTACTGCCACCCAAAGTCTCTGTATATCCCTTCCCATAATCCTTTGCCCTCTTGAAGAACAAGAGTCTTGAATGTGCCAGCACATGACTTACAACTGTCACCCTAACATGTTTCAGGCACTGGGGGGCAGAATTAGGTGTTAAGGCAGGGAGGAGCCTGTTGTCATTCTTGGTCCAATGAACAGACGGGGGTGGGGAGAGGGGGCGGGCGTGTAACCTGTAGCTACAAATAGTATTTTATTCCCAAAAATGTCATGGAGAATTGGCTCCGCCTTAAAGCGGGCGTGTTGTGTCCGGACACGGGATTTTTTTTTCTCATCCGTGACCTCGTTACCAGCCGTGTCGCCACCTCCGGCGTCCCATTTGTAGGAATTGGTGACAGGATTGGGGGAATTGTGTGGATCCTCCAGGAAGGCCTGCGTTGTGTCAGCGGCTCCGCTCACATCTACAACTGACATATACGGGCGTGTTGGTGCGCGGCGGGCAGGAAGGGGTGGCCGGCGGGCGGTATGTGTAAATATTATGGCAGATGTGAGTGCGCTGAGCCCCGCGGGAGAGGACGCGCGCCGAGCCCGTCTGACTTTATAAGGACGTCTGGCAACCGGTGGGATTAGGACGATCATAAATCTGCGAGATGTGTGATATGAAAGGACCGACCGATACAATCTCTGTTCCTGGGGAGCGAATCGTCGCCCATTCATCCAGTGAGACCCCTCCCCCCATCGCGCGCGCGTGTGTGTACTGCGCTACGATATGACACGATGGCCCGTGGCTCGTCTGGCAGTGTCATGTCTGTAGTACATTGGTAGCGGATTGTACAGAATGATTCCTCCTGCCGGAGGGCAGGAATAACATGGCGCCGTCTCTATATCCCCCCCGCCCCATGTACAGGCCTCCTTCGCCCCCCGTCAGTAAATATTAGTGCCGAGTGGAGTGCTGTGTTTAGCTGAAGAGGAGAAAACCCGAGCGGCTCCAAGTCACAAATCTTCCCGGTGCTCCTCCATGTATACACGCCTCCGGCCTGTATATATATATATACTCCAGTCCCGGCTGTTTATGGAAAGAGATTATTCCCTCACCCTCTGTTTGAAGGGACAAATGGTTTTATCGCCGTGTGCGATCGGCGTGAACTTTAATAGTAAAAAAAAAAGTCCTCTGTGACCTCATTCCACCAAATAGGCGGCCTCTGTGCCCCGCGCCGATGTACTGTGCAAAAGTCTTAGGCAGGGCTGATGCGGACGCTGGAAATGCAGAATGCTCTCAGGGATCGAAGGGTTAATCATTTATTTTTTCTATCAATTAACAAAATGTTAAGTAAATGAAGAGAAATCCAAATGTAATCAATATTTGGGGTGACCCCCCCCTGTAATCAGTATTGGGGTGACCCCCCCACCATTGCCTCTTCTAGGTAGACTTGCACCCAGTGAAGGAAGTCGGCAGGTAGGTTGTACTATGTACATCTTGGAGAACTAAGCCCAGATCTTCTGTGGACATCAGCCGCCTCCAATCCTCCTGTCCCTTCATGTCATCCCAGACAGATTCCATGATGGTGAGATCAGGGCTGTGTGGGGGCCAAACCATCACTTCCAGGACTCCTTGTTCTTTACACTGAAGATAGTTCTTAATGACATTGCCTGGATGTTGGGATGGTTCTCCTGCTGCACAATAAATTTGTGGCCAATCACACGCCTCCCTGATGGTATGGCATGTTGGAGAAGTATCTGCCTGTATCTCTCAACATTGAGGACACCACTGATCCTGACCAAATCCCCAACTCCATTTGCAGAATTGCAGCCCCATACTTGCAAGGAACATCCGCCATGCTTCACAGTTGGCTGCAGACACTTGTTGTACCGCTCTCCAGCCCTTCACCAACAAACTGCCTCCTACTACAGCCAAATATTTCACATTGTGTCTCATCAGTCCAGAGAACCTTCTGCCATCTTCTGCCCCCCAGTTCCTATGTTTTCCTGCATAGTTGAGTGGCTTAGCCTTGTTTCCACGTCAGAGGTTGATGGCCTTTTGGCTGCAATTCTTCCATGAAGACCACTTCTGGCCAGACATCTCTGGACAGTAGATGGGTGCCACTGGTTTCCCCCGGTTCTGTGTTAACGGCACTGCTGGACATCTTCTGATGTGGAAGGGAAGGAAGCATGAAGTGTCCTTGGCTGACCACTGCATCTACACTCCTCAACATTACCCAACCACTGCATCTACATTCCTCAACGTCACCCGACCACTGCGCCTACGCTTCTCAACGTTACCCAACCACTGCGTCTACATTCCTCAACGTCACCCAACCACTGCACCTACACTCCTCAACGTTACCCGACTACTGCGTCTACGCCCCTCAACATTACCTGACCACTGCGTCTACACCCCTCAACGTTACCCAACCACTGCGTCTACATTCCTCAACGTCACCCGACCACTGCGCCTACGCTTCTCAACATTACCCAACCACTGCGTCTACATTCCTCAACGTCACCCGACCACTGCACCTACGCATCTCAACATTACCCAACCACTGCGTCTACATTCCTCAACGTCACCCGACCACTGCACCTACGCATCTCAACATTACCCAACCACTGCGTCTACATTCCTCAACGTCACCCGACCACTGCACCTACGCATCTCAACATTACCCAACCACTGCGTCTACATTCCTCAACGTCACCCGACCACTGCGCCTACGCTTCTCAACATTACCCAACCACTGCGTCTACATTCCTCAACGTCACCCGACCACTGCACCTACGCATCTCAACATTACCCAACCACTGCGTCTACATTCCTCAACGTCACCCGACCACTGCACCTACGCATCTCAACATTACCCAACCACTGCGTTTACACCCCTCAACGTTACCCAACCACTGCGTCTACATTCCTCAAGGTCACCCGACCACTGCGCCTACGCTTCTCAACATTACCCAACCACTGCGTCTACATTCCTCGACGTCACCCGACCACTGCGCCTACGCTCCTCAACATTACCCAACCACTGCGTCTACATTCCTCAACGTCACCCGACCACTGCACCTACGCTTCTCAACATTACCCAACCACTGCATCTACATTCCTCAACGTCACCCGACCCCTGCGCCTACGCTTCTCAACATTACCCAACCACTGCGTCTACATTCCTCAACGTCACCCGACCACTGCGCCTACGCTTCTCAACATTACCCAACCACTGCATCTACATTCCTCAATGTCACCCGACCCCTGCGCCTCTCAACATTACCCAACCACTGCGTCTACATTCCTCAACGTCACCCGACCACTGCGCCTACGCTTCTCAACATTACCCAACCACTGCGTCTACATTCGTCAATGTCGCCCGACCACTGCGCCTACACATCTCAACATTACCCAACCACTGAGTCTACACCCCTCAACGTCACCCGACCCCTGCGTCTACGCCCCTCAACATTACCCAACCACTGCGTCTACATTCCTCAACGTCACCCGACCACTGCGCCTACGCTTCTCAACATTACCCAACCACTGCGTCTACATTCGTCAATGTCGCCCGACCACTGCGCCTACACATCTCAACATTACCCAACCACTGAGTCTACACCCCTCAACGTCACCCGACCCCTGCGTCTACGCCCCTCAACATTACCCAACCACTGCGTCTACATTCCTCAACGTCACCCGACCACTGCGCCTACGCTTCTCAACATTACCCAACCACTGCGTCTACATTCCGCAACGTCACCCGACCACTGCGCCTACATTCCGCAACGTCACCCGACCACTGCGCCTACACATCTCAACATTACCCAACCACTGAGTCTACACCCCTCAACGTCACCCGACCCCTGCGTCTACGCCCCTCAACATTACCCAACCACTGCGTCTACATTCCTCAACGTCACCCGACCACTGCGCCTACGCATCTCAACATTACCCAACCACTGCGTCTACATTCCTCAACGTCACCCGACCACTGCACCTACGCATCTCAACATTATCCAACCACTGCGTCTACACCCCTCAACATTACCCAACCACTGCATCTATGCTCCTCAACGTTCATCGTCACTCGACCACTGCACCTACACTCCTCAACGTTACCCGACCACTGTGTCTACTCCTCTCAACGTTACCCGACCACT
This sequence comes from Staurois parvus, assembly GCF_062004578.1. Lineage (NCBI taxonomy): Eukaryota > Metazoa > Chordata > Amphibia > Anura > Ranidae > Staurois > Staurois parvus. The sequence goes on along the minus strand of NW_028320368.1, from coordinate 31,106 downwards.
GCATCTACGCTCCTCAACGTCACCTGACCACTGCGTCTACGCTCCTCAACGTCACCCGACCACTGCGTCTACGCTTCTCAACGTCACCCAACCACTGCGTCTATGCTCCTCAACGTTACCCAACCACTGCGTCTATGCTCAATGTCACCCGACCACTGCATCTACGCTCCTCAACATCACCCGACCACTGCGTCTACGCTCCTCAACGTCACCGGACCACTGCATCTACGCTCCTCAATGTTACCCAACCGCTGAGTCTACGCTTCTCAACATTACCTGACCACTGTGTCTACATTCCTCAACGTCACCCGACCACTGCGTCTACGCTCCTTAACATCACCCGACCACTGCGTCTACGCTTCTCAATGTTACTCCACCACTGCGTCTACGCTCCTCAACGTTACCCGACCACTGTGTCTATGCTCCCCAATGTTACCCAACCACTGCGTCTACATTCCTCAACGTTGCCAGTTTCTTTTTGTTTCTTCAAAAGAGCTTGAACAGCACATCTTGAACCCCCAGTCTGCTCTGAAATCTCTGCCTGGGAGAGGCCTTACTGATGAAGTATAACTACCTTGTGTCTTGTTGCTATCCTCAGTCTTGCCATGGTGTATGACATGCCATAAAACAGTCTTCCTCACCTTAGTAGCAGAGTTTGGCTGTTCCTCACCCAGTTTTATGCCTCCTACACAGCAGTTACTGTTTCAGCTAATGACTGTGTTTCAACCTACATATGAAATTGATGATCATTAGCACATGCTTGGTTTATTAGATGAATCATCCTGACATTGTGCAAGTGTGAGAGCTGATACTGGTTTGAAGCCAAAGGGGAGTCACGCCAAATGTTGATTTGATTTAGATTTTTCTTCTGTTCGCTCGCTTTGCATTTTGAAAATTTTTATAAAAATAAACAATTAAAATATATAATGAAAGGTATTTTCACTGTACCGCATTTTCACAGTATTGTATATTTGATGACAGGTCCACTTTAATTCATAAAGCGGGCTTCCTGTGCCCTCAAATAGGTTGGTGCCCACTTGACCCCCTGTACAGCTCTCACTGACATTCATGCAGGAGCAGAGTCAGGGTGACTCCTGTGGATTATGTCAGTGGCTCTCTCAATATATTTCACATTTTCTTGTCTCTCCATATTTCTGTCCTTTTTCTGGGGATCCCACTGGCACGCAGACCGATCACTCAGATCATCGCTTGGATTTCCTCTGCCTCATATCAGGTGTCTGTCTGGGTTAATAATTTAGTGCAGACCCTCCGCTCACACCCGCCGCCTGTTTAAAGCTGCCAAATTGATGGTCGTTGGGCCGTCTGAAGCCTTGTAGAACAGCAGGGCCGGAGTTCCCTGCAGATGTTCCCGAACATGGCGCCAGCCGTGCACCTCTGAATCATTCATGACTCACAAGGAGACGATCGCAGGAAAATGTTTTCCTAACGCCAAAGTCACAGCTCTGGCAGAACTGTCCCAGAGGAACCCTTGTTGTCTGAGAGAGTGTGACAATTGTCCAAAGGGAAGGTGGAGACGAGTGAAAAAAGTTCTTCGCCTTTAAATATAACAAATTATATCTCTGTGTAGTGGATACATTATTCCTGTGTCTGTGTAGTGGATACATTATTCCTGTGTCTGTGTAGTGGATACATTATTCCTGTGTCTGTGTAGTGGATACATTATTCCTGTGTCTGTGTAGTGAATACATTATATCTGTGTAGTGGATACATTATTCCTGTGTCTGTGTAGTGGATACATTATTCCTGTGTCTGTGTAGTGGATACATTATTCCTGTGTCTGTGTAGTGGATACATTATTCCTGTGTCTGTGTAGTGGATACATTATTCCTGTGTCTGTGTAGTGGATACATTATTCCTGTGTCTGTGTAGTGGATACATTATTCCTGTGTCTGTGTAGTGGATACATTATTCCTGTGTCTGTGTAGTGGATACATTATTCCTGTGTCGGTGTAGTGGATACATTATATCTGTGTAGTGGATACATTATATCTGTGTAGTGGATACATTATTCCTGTGTCTGTGTAGTGGATACATTATATCTGTGTAGTGGATACATTATTCCTGTGTCTCTGTAGTGGATATATTATTCCTGTGTCTGTGTAGTGGATACATTATTCCTGTGTCGGTGTAGTGGATACATTATATCTGTGTAGTGGATACATTATATCTGTGTAGTGGATACATTATATCTGTGTAGTGGATACATTATATCTGTGTAGTGGATACATTATATCTGTGTAGTGGATACATTATATCTGTGTAGTGGATACATTATTCCTGTGTCGTGGATACATTATATCTGTGTAGTGGATACATTATTCCTGTGTCTGTGTAGTGGATACATTATATCTGTGTAGTGGATACATTATATCTGTGTAGTGGATACATTATTCCTGTGTAGTGGATAAATTATTCCTGTGTCTGTGTAGTGGATACATTATTCCTGTGTAGTGGATACATTATTCCTGTGTCTGTGTAGTGGATACATTATATCTGTGTAGTGGATACATTATTACTGTGTCTGTGTAGTGGATACATTATATCTGTGTAGTGGATACATTTTTCCTGTCTGTGTAGTGGATACATTATATCTGTGTAGTGGATACATTATATCTGTGTAGTGGATACATTATTCCTGTGTCTGTGTAGTGGATACATTATTCCTGTGTCTGTGTAGTGGATACATTATATCTGTGTAGTGGATACATTATTCATGTGTCTTTGTAGTGGATGCATTATTCCTGTGTCTGTGTAGTGAATACATTATATCTGTGTAGTGGATACATTATTCCTGTATCTGTGTAGTGGATACATTATATCTATGTAGTGGATACATTATTCCTGTGTCTGTGTAGTGGATATATTATATCTGTGTAGTGGATACATTGTATCTGTGTAGTGGATACATTATTACTGTGTCTGTGTAGTGGATACATTATATCTGTGTAGTGGATACATTATTCCTGTGTAGTGGATACATTATTCCTGTGTCTGTGTCTTTATAGGAAGCAAAGGGCGCCAACTAAGTGCAGTATATAGGAAGCAGTGGGCACCAACCAAGTGCAGTATATAGGAAGAAGAGGGTGCCAACAAAGTGCCATATATAGGAAGCAGAGGGTGCCAACAAAGTGCAGTATGAAGCAGAGGGCGCCAACCAAGTGCAATATGTAGGAAAAGATATAACAAATGGTGACTAATGTATGGCAAATGAATAGTCTTTTCTTACATACTGCACATAGTTGGCGCCCTCTGCTTCCTATATACTGCTGTTAGTTGGCGCCCACTGCTTCCTATATACTGCTGTTAGTTGGCGCCCACTGCTTCCTATATACTGCTCTTAGTTGGCGCCCACTGCTTCCTATATACTGCTCTTAGTTGGCGCCCTCTGCTTCCTATATACTGCTGTTAGTTGGCGCCCACTGCTTCCTATATACTGCTGTTAGTTGGCGCCCACTGCTTCCTATATACTGCTCTTAGTTGGCGCCCACTGCTTCCTATATACTGCACTTAGTTGGCGCCCTCTGCTTCCTATATACTGCTGTTAGTTGGCGCCCACTGCTTCCTATATACTGCTGTTAGTTGGCGCCCACTGCTTCCTATATACTGCTCTTAGTTGGCGCCCACTGCTTCCTATATACTGCACTTAGTTGGCGCCCACTGCTTCCTATATACTGCTCTTAGTTGGCGCCCACTGCTTCCTATATACTGCTCTTAGTTGGCGCCCACTGCTTCCTATATACTGCTCTTAGTTGGCGCCCACTGCTTCCTATATACTGCTCTTAGTTGGCGCCCACTGCTTCCTATATACTGCTCTTAGTTGGCGCCCACTGCTTCCTATATACTGCACTTAGTTGGCGCCCTCTGCTTCCTATATACTGCTCTTAGTTGGCGCCCACTGCTTCCTATATACTGCTCTTAGTTGGCGCCCACTGCTTCCTATATACTGCTCTTAGTTGGCGCCCACTGCTTCCTATATACTGCTCTTAGTTGGCGCCCACTGCTTCCTATATACTGCTCTTAGTTGGCGCCCACTGCTTCCTATATACTGCTCTTAGTTGGCGCCCACTGCTTCCTATATACTGCTCTTAGTTGGCGCCCACTGCTTCCTATTGTGGGAACTCGCTTCTTAATGGTAGAGCTTCTTCAAAGCACACAGCAACTCTTTAGCACACAGCTATTCTGGCTCCCACCTCTGCTAGGTGAAGCCCACCTGACTCCACAGCAGAGACCTCCCGTCTGCCGGGGTGGAGCCCTCCTGACTCCGTCTGCCGGGGTGGAGCCCTCCTGACTCCGTCTGCCGGGGTGGAGCCCTCCTGACTCCGTCTGCCGGGGTGGAGCCCAGAATCATGGCCTGGCCTCCACAAAAAGGCCTGCACACACCTGTGCAATCAGCACGCTGGCTGCTCCCAAATTATGGGCCCAGGATTGGAGATTTCATCTCTCCCAAATCTCTTAGAAATCTCCAGGCTACAGGTCCCAAAACAGGCTTTACAAACCAAAGAGGAACCTGATAAACCAGTTTCCTCTGCATTATGAGATCTGCCTGGAGCCCCTCAACCTGTATGGTTGAGAATCCTGGGTCTCCATCATGATTTCCACCGTGGCAGGATATTGTACTGCCACACTATATACTGCACTTAGTTGGCGCCCTCTGCTTCCTATATACTGCTCTTAGTTGGCGCCCACTGCTTCCTATATACTGCTCTTAGTTGGCGCCCACTGCTTCCTATATACTGCTCTTAGTTGGCGCCCACTGCTTCCTATATACTTCTCTTAGTTGGCGCCCACTGCTTCCTATATACTGCACTTAGTTGGCGCCCACTGCTTCCTATATACTGCTCTTAGTTGGCGCCCACTGCTTCCTATATACTGCACTTAGTTGGCGCCCACTTATTCCTATATACTGCTCTTAGTTGGCGCCCACTGGTTCCTATATACTGCACTTAGTTGGCGCCCTCTGCTTCCTATATACTGCTCTTAGTTGGCGCCCTCTGCTTCCTATATACGGCACTTAGTTGGTGCCCTCTGCTTCCTATATACTGCACTTAGTTGGCGCCCACTGCTTCCTATATACTGCACTTAGTTGGTGCCCTCTGCTTCCTATATACTGCACTTAGTTGGCGCCCTCTGCTTCCTATATACTGCGCTTAGTTGGCGCCCACTGCTTCCTATATGCTGCGCTTAGTTGGCGCCCACTGCTTCCTATATACTGCACTTAGTTGGCGCCCTCTGCTTCCTATATACGGCACTTAGTTGGGGCCCTCTGCTTCCTATATACGGCACTTAGTTGGCGCCCTCTGCTTCCTATATACTGCACTTAGTTGGCGCCCTCTGCTTCCTATATACGGCACTTAGTAGGCGCCCTCTGCTTCCTATATACTGCACTTAGTTGGCGCCCTCTGCTTCCTATATACTGCACTTAGTTGGCGCCCTCTGCTTCCTATATACTGCACTTAGTTGGCGCCCACTGCTTCCTATATACTGCACTTAGTTGGCGCCCTCTGCTTCCTATATACTGCACTTAGTTGGCGCCCTCTGCTTCCTATATACTGCAATTAGTTGGCGCCCACTGCTTCCTATATACTGCACTTAGTTGGCGCCCTCGGCTTCCTATATACTGCACTTAGTTGGCGCCCTCTGCTTCCTATATACTGCACTTAGTTGGCGCCCTCTGCTTCCTATATACGGCACGTAGTTGGCGCCCACTGCTTCCTATATACTGCTCTTAGTTGGTGCCCACTGCTTCCTATATACGGCACTTAGTTGGGGCCCTCTGCTTCCTATATACGGCACTTAGTTGGCGCCCTCTGCTTCCTATATACTGCTCTTAGTTGGCGCCCTCTGCTTCCTATATACTGCTCTTAGTTGGTGCCCTCTGCTTCCTATATATGGCACTTAGTTGGCGCCCTCTGCTTCCTATATACTGCTCTTAGTTGGCGCCCTCTGCTTCCTATATACTGCTCTTAGTTGGTGCCCTCTGCTTCCTATATACGGCACTTAGTTGGCACCCTCTGCTTCCTATATACTGCTCTTAGTTGGCGCCCACTTATTCCTATATACTGCTCTTAGTTGGCGCCCTCTGCTTCCTATATACTGCTCTTAGTTGGCGCCCTCTGCTGTGTGCTTTTATACATTGCAGGCATTACTTTAGTCTCATTGAGGAGCTGCCATTGCTATCTATCTTTGGACCTCTGGATTTTGTTTGTTGAATCCTACACCCCCCCCCCCCCCCAGCACATTCACATGTATGATTATGTTGTAGTTTAGCTGTATCCCTACCTGCACCATTCTCAGTAATTCTCTGCGTCACTTTGTTGCTAGCTGTCACACCAACTGGCGGAACAAGATGGCCGCCCCTCCACGCACCGTGGTGTTATTTCCTGTGGGTGGAGGGTGACGCACAGAAGCGGCTCTCCCAGGAATAATATTTATAGAATGCGGATCCGTCTCTTCATTGTGTATACAGAGAGGATTTATCTCCGCCACTTCCCATCTATTATCATTTGCTGGAGAGATGAATGGCACGGATTCCAGGATGTGTGCGCGGCGCGCAGAGGCGCGTGTACCCTCGCAGTGTGCGCACAGATGATGTATTGAGGCTGGGAATCCTATGGGGTTGTAAAGGGTTAAATCCCCTTTCTTTAGGGGTTACTTACAGACTAGAATGGAGTCCTGCACATGTGTAAAGGGGACCAAGGGAACAGTAATTGTTACATTGTACATCATGTGTCTGCTAGAAGATGATTTAATTCATTCCTACAGACAGCTGATACAAATACCCGAGCCTCCATTGATATACGCTGCACAGCATCACACTGACTGGAAGAGGGAAGAGCAGGGAAACAAACCAAGCAGGAGGGATCACACTGACTGGAAGAGGGGTCACAGCAATGTCCAATCAGAAGCTGGGGTGGGTCCTAGACCAGGCCAATGTGATCCGCAGGGGAGGTCCAGGACTGGGCTGTGAGGATCAGTATTCCCAATCGTTTGGCAGTAGAAGAGCTCACATCCGTCTCTCTGGGGTGGTGAATATCCGCACTGCATTTTGCTTGCACAGATCCTGGTTTCCTTCACTTCCTCCATGTGTACCGGAATGTAGAGTAACCAAAGGCAAACTTCCTTCATTTCCAATAGAGTGAGGGAGAGTTATAACCCGTCAGATTGTCTGCCTTCTGTGCCCCATTGGGGAGATTCCCCTTCACTTCCAGTCCCATTGGGGAGATTCCCCTTCACTTCCAGTCCCATTGGGGAGATTCCCCTTCACTTCCAGTCCCATTGGGGAGATTCCCCTTCACTTCCAGTCCCATTGGGGAGATTCCCCTTCACTTCCAGTCCCATTGGGGAGATTCCCCTTCACTTCCAGTCCCATTGGGAGATTCCCCTTCACTTCCAGTCCCATTGGGGAGATTCCCCTTCACTTCCAGTCCCATTTGGAGATTCCCCTACACTTCCAGTCCCATTGGGGAGATTCCCCTTCACTTCCAGTCCCATTGGGGAGATTCCCCTTTACTTCCTGCCCCACTGGGGAGATTCCCCTTCACTTCCAGTCCCATTGGGGAGATTCCCCTTCACTTCCTGCCCCATTGGGGAGATTTCTCTTCACTTCCTGCCAACACTGACAGGGTGTCTCACCCCTCCCCCTCCATCCAACACTGACAGGGCGTCTCACCCCTCCCCCTCCATCCAACACTGACTGGGGGTCTCACCCCTCCCTCTCCATCCAACACTGACTGGGGGTCTCCCCCCTCCCCCTCCATCCAACACTGACAGGGCGTCTCCCCCTCCATCCAACACTGACAGGGGGTCTCACCCCTCCCCCTCCATCCAACACTGACTGGGGGTCTCACCCCTCCCCCTCCATCCAACACTGACTGGGGGTCTCACCCCTCCCTCTCCATCCAACACTGACTGGGGGTCTCCCCCCTCCCCCTCCATCCAACACTGACAGGGCGTCTCCCCCTCCATCCAACACTGACAGGGGGTCTCACCCCTCCCCCTCCATCCAACACTGACTGGGGGTCTCACCCCTCCCCCTCCATCCAACACTGACTGGGGGTCTCCCCCTCCATCCAACACTGACAGGGGGTCTCACCCCTCCCCCTCCATCCAACACTGACTGGGGGTCTCACCCCTCCCCCTCCATCCAACACTATAAATAAAGTTTTTCCTCTAGTTGTACTTCAGTTTTTGGGTGAATTGTCAGCAGAGACGTCCCGGCTGTGAAGGGTTAAGGCATTATCTGGGTGCAGCTGGCGGCCTCGTCTCGGGACACACAATGGCGCGGCCCCTCCGCCGCTCTCGGAGCGAATTCTAAATCCGGAGAGAGGCGTCAGCGCTTCATTCATTTCCATCAGATGTCACAGAAAGACCTTGATGAGCAATTTCTAATCACGCAGCTCGTTAATGGCCGCTCTGAAAGGCTTCTGATAGACGCAGCGAAAAAGTCATTAACGAATTGTGTGGCAGCGGGCGCCGTTCCACATGGATTCGTCTCGCTGAACGGCCGCGCGCTGTCTGGGTATCCACGCCCCCCCCGCCGGGCTACTCGGGGTTAATAGCATGGCCATGTGGATGATCGGGCTCCATCAAAGCCCAAAAATGTTCAGTTGTAGGCAGGGGTGGACTGACCGAGGGCCCGGGGTCAGTAGGGGGCCCCATGAAATGCCCCTGGTACCTTTTTTATAGGCTTTTTTGGGTGTGCTTTGAGTGTGGGCAAAGACACAGAGGCCCCATGATCCCCTATTGCCTGGGGGCCCCACGAGTTGTCAGTCTGCCCCTGGTTGTAGGTGGAGGGTGCCGAGTCACCTACCAAACTGCATAGATCCCGCCCACAATGGGGCGATCCCGCTCTGTACACCTGGATATCCTGCAAGGATTGTGGTATGGTGTCCACGTTTCTTTATATAGCTCTGACATAGTCTGTGGCGTTGTAGGTCTCCCGCAGACTCGGCCCCTCCTCCTGGGATTGTCCGCGTGGGGCTCATTCACTAACCATTGCTCAGTCATTAGTCACGGATGGCGGAATGCTCTGCGCTCATCACGGTCAGCTATTTGCACCTTCCTACTGAATAACCCCCTTTGTTTTTTCACCGTCCATCTGGTGTGTTCAGTTTTGGGGGGAGAGCTGCATCACTGGAGTTGTCTTTAAATTCTCAGCTCTTCCCTCCTGGGTCCGGTATGAGAGAGTCTCACTCCTACTGCTGCAATGTCCTTTTGCTTCCCACCTGTGGGCTCCGCTCTGACTGATATTTCATGCCTTGTGTCTTGCAGGACCCCCGCAGTAAGCACAAGTTTAAGATTCACACCTACGGGAGCCCCACCTTCTGCGACCACTGCGGATCGCTGCTCTACGGGTTAATACACCAAGGAATGAAGTGCGAGAGTAAGTACAGGCTGGGGAGGGGTGTGCTGCATCTGGCTCCTCCCTCTCATTTACATAAATGACTCTGAATCTACCTCCCGCCCCCAAAAAATATACACCACCCTGAATCTAACTCCTCCCCCTGCTTTACATATAGATTTACATTTAGTAATCTGACTCTATCCCTCCCGGTATACATACACTACCCTGGATCTAACTCCTCCCCCTGATTTACATACATTTCTAGTCATGTACAATTTGCTTCGTTATTCGGAGATTCGGTTGTATCCAAATTTCTGAATCACAATAATAATTCACTTCAACGAATCAGAAATACCTTCTAACAAAACAAATGATCTGAACTGGAATTCAAAATGGAAACGCAGCGCAATAAATATAGTGAGGAATCGAAGTGAAATAAAATGATCATTCCTACGTAGAATAAAATGAAATCAAATAGAACAGAATAGACTAGAATAACACAGAATAGAATAGAAAATAAACGAGTAGAATAGACTGAAACATAATAGACTAGAATAACACAGAATAGAATGGAAAATAAACAAGTAGAATAGACTGAAACATTATAGACTAGAATAACACAGAATAGAATGGAAAATAAACGAGTAGAATAGACAGAAACATTATAGACTAGAATAACACAGAATAGAATGGAAAATAAACGAGTAGAATAGACTAAAACATTATAGACTAGAATAGAAAATGTAAACTTCAAAAGAATAGAAGATAAAGGAATTGGAGAGAATGTAATAGAAAATAGAATAGAAAGAACAGAGCTGTCTTCTGAAATTTGAATTTCGAATAGAATAGATTAGAATAGAAAAGAATAAAATAGAATAGAAAGAATATAGCTGTCTTCTAAAATTTTGAATTTCAAATTGATTTGAAAATAATGAATATACGAAACGAATTCCAAAAACGAATAATTCTAACATAACAAATGTGATGAAACAAAATTTTCAGCAAAAAATCCAAAAGAAATTTTTCTGTTGTGCCCATCTCTGTGCATTACTCCGAATTTATCCCTCCCCCTTATTTACATGCAGTGCACTTAATCTGCATCCTCCCCCTAATTTACATACAGTACTCAAAGCCAGCTCCTCCCCATCATTTACATGCAATACCCTGAATCTAACTCCTCCCCATATTTACATATTGTATTCTGAATCTGCTCCCCCTTTATTTACATACAACACAGTACCACTGTCACCTCCCCTTTATTTACTACAGCTCAGTAACTCTGCCCTCCCCTTTGTTTACATACAGCGCAGTAACTATGTACTGCCTTTGTTTACATACAGCACAGTAACTATGTACCACCTTTGTTTACATACAGAACAGTAACTATGTACCATCTTTGTTTACATACAGCACAATACCATTTCCACAGCCCCTTTGTTTACGTACATCACAGTAGCTATATCTCGTCCCCTTTGTTTACATACATCACAACAGCACTATCTGTCTTCTTTGTTTACATACAGCACAGTAGCTCTGTCCCCATCCCATTTGTTTACATACATCACAATAGCTCTATGTCATCCCTTTGTTTACATACATCACAGTAGCTCTGTCTCCCGTGTATTTACATGCAGCACAATAACTCTGTCAATCCCTTTGTTTACATACAGCATATTACGTTGTTGTCCTTCCCCATGTCCCCCCCCCTCCATCCCGTGATACCAGACTCCACCAATGACTTAATATATATTTGGATGGATTTCTTCATAAAGGGAGCACAGCGGCTAAATGGTTAGCCCTTCCGCCTGGCAGTACCGGGGTCGTTCAAATCCCAACCATGGCGCCACCTGCCTGGAGTTTGCATGTCCTTCCTGTGCCTGCGTGGGTTTCCTCCGGGTACTCCGGTTTACTCCCACACTCCAAAGACATGCTGGCAGGTTAATTGGCTCCTGTCTAAATTGGCCCTAGTATGTGTATGTATGACTGTGAGTTAGGGACCTTAGATTGTACGCTCCTCGGGGGCGGGGCCTGATGAATGTACAATATATATGTAAAGCACGGAGTACATTGAGGGCGCTATATAAGTACCTGAAATAAATCATAAAGCTGCCATGTGACCTGACTCTGTATATCTCTCCCCTCCCCCACAGCCTGTGATATGAATGTACATAAAGTCTGTGTCGTCAACGTGCCCAGTCTATGTGGGATGGACCATACGGAGAAGAGGGGGCGCATGTTTCTGAAGGCCGAGGTGAAGGGGGACCTCCTCAGTGTCACCGGTAAGAGGCGGAGCTCTTCTTATTGTAATATTACCGCATAATCCGTCCTCCAGGAGAGGAGAGTTATAGAGGAAGGAGCGGAGTCCTCCAGGAGAGGAGAGTTATAGAGGAAGAAGCGGAGTCCTCCAGGAGAGGAGAGCTATAGAGGAAGGAGCGGAGTCCTCCGGGAGAGGGGAGTTATAGAGGAAGGAGCGGAGTCCTCCAGGAGAGGAGAGTTATAGAGGAAGGAGCGGAGTCCTCCAGGAGAGGAGAGTTATAGAGGAAGGAGCGGAGTCCTCCAGGAGAGGAGAGCTATAGAGGAAGGAGCGGAGTCCTCCGGGAGAGGGGAGTTATAGAGGAAGGAGCGGAGTCCTCCAGGAGAGGAGAGCTATAGAGGAAGGAGCGGAGTCCTCCAGGAGAGGAGAGTTATAGAGGAAGGAGCGGAGTCCTCCAGGAGAGGAGTTATAGAGGAAGGAGCGGAGTCCTCCAGGAGAGGAGAGTTATAGAGGAAGGAGGGGAGTCCTCCGGGAGAGGAGAGCTATAGAGGAAGGAGCGGAGTCCTCCAGGAGAGGAGAGTTATAGAGGAAGGAGAGGAGAGTTATAGAGGAAGGAGCGGAGTCCTCCAGGAGAGGAGAGTTATAGAGGAAGGAGCGGAGTCCTCCAGGAGAGGAGAGTTATAGAGGAAGGAGCGGAGTCCTCCAGGAGAGGAGAGTTATAGAGGAAGGAGCGGAGTCCTCCAGGAGAGGAGAGTTATAGAGGAAGGAGCGGAGTCCTCCAGGAGAGGAGAGTTATAGAGGAAGGAGCGGAGTCCTCCAGGAGAGGAGTTATAGAGGAAGGAGCGGAGTCCTCCAGGAGAGGAGAGTTATAGAGGAAGGAGCGGAGTCCTCCAGGAAAGGAGAGTTATAGAGGAAGGAGCGGAGTCCTCCAGCAGAGCAGAGTATTTCAGGAGAGGAGAGTTATAGAGGAAGGAGCGGAGTCCTCCAGGAGAGGAGAGCTATAGAGGAAGGAGCGGAGTCCTCCGGGAGAGGGGAGTTATAGAGGAAGGAGCGGAGTCCTCCAGGAGAGGAGTTATAGAGGAAGGAGCGGAGTCCTCCAGGAGAGGAGAGCTATAGAGGAAGGAGCGGAGTCCTCCAGGAGAGGAGAGTTATAGAGGAAGGAGCGGAGTCCTCCGGGAGAGGAGAGTTCTAGAGCAGTGGTCGGCAAGCCGCGGCTCGCGAGCCACATGCGGCTCTTTACCCAGTCTAATGCGGCTCTTCTGTGTGCCGGGCGCCTGCTCCCCTCCCTCCTCTCGGTCGGCCGCTCCCCTGCCTCCTCTCGGTTGGCAGCCCCAAAAGTCCGCGAGGACCTTTTAATCCGGCTTGCGGATGTGGCTGTCAGGATGTGTGTAGGCGGGGCAGCGTGCCGAACGTGAGGGGAGGGGAGCTAGGCTCCTCTCACAGTCCGCCCTGAAGACCCGAACGGCGCGGGAAGACAGCGAGAGGAACGCAAAAGGTAAGTGAATTGACACGGGGGACTTGGCTTACTAGAAGGGGGGGGGGGGAATAGTACTGTGGGGGATGAAATACTATATGAGGGATGAATTACTTTATGAGGGATGAAATACTATATGGGGGGATGAAATACTATATGGGGGATGAATTACTATATCAGGGATGAATTACTATATGAGGGATGAAATACTATATGGGGGGATGAAATACTATATGGGGGGATGAAATACTATATGGGGGGATGAATTACTATATGAGGGATGAAATACTATATGGGGGGATGAAATACTATATGAGGGATGAAATACTATATGGGGGATGAATTACTATATGAGGGATGAATTACTGTATGAGGGATGAAATACTATATGGGGGGATGAAATACTATATGAGGGATGAAATACTATATGAGGGGATGAAATACTATATGGGGGGATGAAATACTATATGGGGGATGAAATACTATATGAGGGATGAAATACTATATGAGGGATGAAATACTATATGAGGGATGAATTACTATATGAGGGATGAAATACTATATGGGGGGATGAAATACTATATGGGGGGATGAAATACTATATGGGGGGATGAAATACTATATGAGGGATGAATTACTATATGAGGGATGAAATACTATATGGGGGGATGAAATACTATATGGGGGGATGAAATACTATATGAGGGATGAATTACTATATGGGGGGATGAAATACTATATGAGGGATGAATTACTATATGAGGGATGAAATACTATATGAGGGATGAAATACTATATGGGGGGATGAAATACTATATGAGGGATGAAATACTATATGGGGGGATGAAATACTATATGAGGGATGAAATACTATATGAGGGATGAATTACTATATGGGGGATGAAATACTATATGAGGGATGAAATACTATATGGGGGATGAAATACTATATGGGGGATGAAATACTATACGGGGGATGAAATACTATACGGGGGATGAAATACTATACGAGGGATGAAATACTATACGGGGGATGAATTGCTATGGGGGATGAATTACTATATGGGGGATGAATTACTATGGGGGATGAATTACTATATGGAGGATGAATTACTATATGGGGGATGAATTACTATATGGGGGATGAATTACTATGGGGGATGAATTACTATGGGGGATGAATTACACTATGGGGGATGAATTACACTATGGGGGATGAATTACTATATGGGGGATGAATTACTATGGGGGATGAATTACTATATGGGAGATGTATTTTCAGTTTTAAAAATGTGGCTCTCAAAATAAATTTCAATCATGGTTTTGGCGAGATTTGGCTCAGTTGAAAAAAAAGGTTGCCCACCACTGTTCTAGAGGAAGGAGCGGAGTCCTCCGGGAGAGGAGAGTTCTAGAGGAAGGAGCGGAGTCCTCCGGGAGAGGAGAGTTCTAGAGGAAGGAGCGGAGTCCTCCGGGAGAGGAGAGTTCTAGAGGAAGGAGCGGAGTCCTCCGGGAGAGGAGAGTTATAGAGGAAGGAGCGGAGTCCTCCAGGAGAGGAGAGCTATAGAGGAAGGAGCGGAGTCCTCCAGGAGAGGAGAGCTATAGAGGAAGGAGCGGAGTCCTCCAGGAGAGGAGAGTTATAGAGGAAGGAGCGGAGTCCTCCAGGAGAGGGGAGTTATAGAGGAAGGAGCGGAGTCCTCCGGGAGAGGGGAGTTATAGAGGAAGGAGCGGAGTCCTCCGGGAGAGGGGAGTTATAGAGGAAGGAGCGGAGTCCTCCAGGAGAGGAGAGCTATAGAGGAAGGAGCGGAGTCCTCCAGGAGAGGAGAGTCATAGAGGAAGGAGCGGAGTCCTCCGGGAGAGGAGAGTTATAGAGGAAGGAGCGGAGTCCTCCGGGAGAGGAGAGCTATAGAGGAAGGAGCGGAGTCCTCCGGGAGAGGGGAGTTATAGAGGAAGGAGCGGAGTCCTCCGGGAGAGGAGAGTTATAGAGGAAGGAGCGGAGTCCTCCGGGAGAGGGGAGTTATAGAGGAAGGAGCGGAGTCCTCCAGGAGAGGGGAGTTATAGAGGAAGGAGCGGAGTCCTCCAGGAGAGGAGAGTTATAGAGGAAGGAGCGGAGTCCTCCAGGAGAGGAGAGTTATAGAGGAAGGAGCGGAGTCCTCCAGGAGAGGAGAGTTATAGAGGAAGGAGCGGAGTCCTCCGGGAGAGGGGAGTTATAGAGGAAGGAGCGGAGTCCTCCAGGAGAGGAGAGTTATAGAGGAAGGAGCGGAGTCCTCCAGGAGAGGAGAGTTATAGAGGAAGGAGCGGAGTCTTCCAGGAGAGGAGAGTTATAGAGGAAGGAGCGGAGTCCTCCAGGAGAGGAGAGTCATAGAGGAAGGAGCGGAGTCCTCCAGCAGAGCAGAGGACAGGAGTAGGTGGAGAGAATCCTCTGATCTTCCCTCCATCCAGCAGGCGCACAGTGAATGTTCTCCAGGATGAATTGATATGGAATGCTCAGACCCTGCTGGCTGTAATGAGTCCTGCTGGGGGTGAAATGATTATGGTCCCTGGCTGGGACTCCTCCTGCCGTCGGCTGGTTAGTGCTGTAGTACACAAAGTTGTGCCGTTGTTCCTCCGCTGTGCCGTCACTCTTCCCTCCCTCATGGCTGAGCCCGTGTCTCCCTCCTCTCCTCCTGCATGATGAATGACGTGGATGATCCAGCGGGAGGAGTCAGGGGTCGTTCTCAGCACTTTGGGGATTTGGACGTAGCCGGGGGATGGTCACAATATCTACGGGGCGATTTTCCTCCACCTTCCTCCCGGTCTGTCATCACTAGGAGTGGAGGAGCTGCGGCTGCTTTTCTTTTATTTACCATTTTTGTTTTTCTTTATCCTTTCTTTTTAAGCAATCTGTGTGCTGCAGCGCCCCCCTCTGGCAGGGTCCGTGTTGTGCACCCTCCAGTCTCCAGGTGGCGGAGGTCCCTATGTGACATTCCGGCACACAGCCAATAGGAGGGATGAAGGGCTCAGGGAGGCGCCCTCCACCCATCATTGCAGAGTAAATAGGACGATTATTTGTGGAGATTACAGGCCCAGCGATATCACAGGACACTATTTACTAAAGGATGTCCCCGCTGAGCGGTGTGCACACCCGGGACAGGAGGGTTCAGGGTCACACAGGTCAAATCAATAACCGGCGCAATCAACTGCCAATCAACTGCCAATGTGCAGCAGCTGGAAGAGGCTCCTCCTTGTACAAATATGTGCTGAGGATTGC
Source organism: Staurois parvus (assembly GCF_062004578.1). NCBI lineage: Eukaryota > Metazoa > Chordata > Amphibia > Anura > Ranidae > Staurois > Staurois parvus. The sequence goes on along the minus strand of NW_028320368.1, from coordinate 14,767 downwards.
TGGAAGGCCGGCGCCGGCTCTGCACCTGTCCCTCTGCGGCCTCACCTGTGTAGTCTGATGTCCCCTTATCTGCTGTGTTCACAGCACTGCCGTAAAGTAGCCGTGTGCTGGCCTGCCTCTCCACAATTCCTACTTGCAGACTGCTAAACAGCAAATATAGCGGGGTCCCCAAACTGGAAACAAAGGGCCACTTTACTGACCTTCAACCTTTTTGAGGGGCTGGACTGCGGCCAGCGAGGGTAGTAAATGCTGTAGGCTTGGTGGTCAGTGGGAGCAAAAAAATTACACCAGTGTCAGCGGGAGGAATAGTGCCCGATCATTGGTGTCAGCGGGAGGAATAGTGCCCCGTCATTGGTGTCAGTGGGAGGAATAGTGCCCCATCATTGGTGTCAGTGGGAGGAATAGTGCCCCGTCATTGGTGTCAGTGGGAGGAATAGTGCCCCATCATTGGTGTCAGTGGGAGGAATAGTGCCCCATCATTGGTGTCAGTGGGAGGAATAGTGCCCCATCATTGGTGTCAGTGGTAGGAATAGTGCCCCATCATTGGTGTCAGTGGGAGGAATAGTGCCCCATCATTGGTGTCAGTGGGAGGAATAGTGCCCCGTCATTGGTGTCAGTGGGAGGAATAGTGTCCCATTGTTGGTGTCAGTGGGAGGAATAGTGCCCCGTCATTGGTGTCAGTGGGAGGAATAGTGCCCCATTGTTGGTGTCAGTGGGAGGAATAGTGCCCCATCATTGGTGTCAGTGGGAGGAATAGCGCCCCATCATTGGTGTCAGTGGGAGGAATAGCGCCCCATCATTGGTGTCAGTGGGAGGAATAGTGCCCCGTCATTGGTATCAGTGGGAGGAATAGTGCCCCATCATTGGTGTCAGTGGGAGGAATAGTGCCCCATCATTGGTGTCAGTGGGAGGAATAGTGCCCCATCATTGGTATCAGTGGGAGGAATAGTGCCCCATCATTGGTATCAGTGGGAGGAATAGTGTCCCATCATTGGTGTCAGTGGGAGGAATAGTGCCCCATCATTGGTGTCAGTGGGAGGAATAGCGCCCCATCATTGGTGTCAGTGGGAGGAATAGCGCCCCATCATTGGTATCAGTGGGAGGAATAGTGTCCCATCATTGGTGTCATTGGGAGGAATAGTGCCCCATCATTGGTGTCAGTGGGAGGAATAGTGCCCCATCATTGGTGTCAGTGGGAGGAATAGTGCCCCATCATTGGTGTCAATGGAGGAATAGTGCCCCATCATTGGTGTCAGTGGGAGGAATAGTGCCCCATCATTGGTGTCAGTGGGAGGAATAGCGCCCCATCATTGGTGTCAGTGGGAGGAATAGTGTCCCATCATTGGTGTCAGTGGGAGGAATAGTGCCCCATCATTGGTGTCAGTGGAGGAATAGTGCCCCATCATTGGTGTCAGTGGGAGGAATAGTGCCCCATCATTGGTGTCAGTAGGAGGAATAGTGTCCCATCATTGGTGTCAGTGGGAGGAATAGTGCCTTATCATTGGTATCAGTGGAAGGAATAGTGCCCCATCATTGGTGTCAGTGGAAGGAATAGTGTCCCATCATTGGTGTCAGTGGGAGGAATAGTGCCTCATCATTGGTGTCAGTGGAAGGAATAGTGCCCCATCATTGGTGTCAGTGGGAGGAATAGTGTCCCATCATTGGTGTCAGTTGAAGGAATAGTGCCCCATCATTGGTGTCAGTGGGAGGAATAGTGCCCCATCATTGGTGTCAGTGGAAGGAATAGTGCCCCATCATTGGTGTCAGTGGAAGGAATAGTGCCCCATCATTGGTGTCAATGGAAGAATAGCGCCCCATCATTGGTGTCAATGGAGGAATAGTGCCCCATCATTGGGAGGAATAGTGCCCCATCATTGGTGTCAGTGGGAGGAATAGTGCCCCATCATTGGTGTCAGTGGGAGGAATAGTGCCCCATCATTGGTATCAGTGGAAGGAATAGTGCCCCATCATTGGTATCAGTGGGAGGAATAGTGCCCCATCATTGGTATCAGTGGGAGGAATAGTGTCCCATCATTGGTGTCAGTGGGAGGAATAGTGCCCCATCATTGGTGTCAGTGGAAGGGATGGCACCCCAAGGGTCAGATAGAGGCAAGTGAAGGGCCCTTGGGCGGCAGTATGGAGACCCCTGAATATAAGTAGTGCAGTAGCTCCGGCCTCCAGTATTCTTCCTCCATGTTGGATGCTCACTCTCCCCGTCTGATGTGCCACAAGCCGCTTTACTCAGGAACCCAGAGCAGCCAATTAGAGATCTGAGGGACTTCACTGTCATCAGCGTCATAGGAGGAGAATCTTCCTGACACACAGGATGCCAAGTGACACCTGAAATGACCCCCCTTCAGTGTGACACCATAGACCATCCATGGTACCCAACAGGAGATACATTGTATCAGTGGATGACGATCCCATCCATGTGACAACATTGCCCCCTGATGGTGACAACTGGAACTGTCACAGAGAACAGTGCATTCAGGGTCACATCAGTGACGGGCGGTAAAATCATAGAGTTTGTTCCTTTTCATCTCATTTCACCGTTCACATGTCATAAATGGGAGGAGTTGTCGTATCCATACAAAGAAGAGCAACGAATGAAACTGAAAAACGGCTGAACACCATAAACCTGGATTGTCTGCACAGAGGAGATATCTTCCTTGAAGAGGATCAGTGGGGGACCGTCTCCTGTACTATGTCTGCAGTCTCTGGTCATCTCCTGTACTATGTCTGCAGTCTCTGGTCATCTCCTGTACTATGTCTGCAGTCTCTGGTCATCTCCTGTACTATGTCTGCAGTCTCTGGTCATCTCCTGTACTGTGTCTGCAGTCTCTGGTCATCTCCTGTACTGTGTCCGCAGTCTCTGGTCATCTCCTGTACTATGTCTGCAGTCTCTGGTCATCTCCTGTACTGTGTCCGCAGTCTCTGGTCATCTCCTGTACTGTGTCCGCAGTCTCTGGTCATCTCCTGTACTATGTCCGCAGTCTCTGGTCATCTCCTGTACTGTGTCCGCAGTCTCTGGTCATCTCCTGTACTATGTCCGCAGTCTCTGGTCATCTCCTGTACTGTGTCTGCAGTCTCTGGTCATCTCCTGTACTGTGTCCGCAGTCTCTGGTCATCTCCTGTACTGTGTCCGCAGTCTCTGGTCATCTCCTGTACTGTGTCCGCAGTCTCTGGTCATCTCCTGTACTGTGTCCGCAGTCTCTGGTCATCTCCTGTACTGTGTCTGCAGTCTCTGGTCATCTCCTGTACTGTGTCTGCAGTCTCTGACCGTCTCCTGTACCGTGTCCGCAGTCTCTGGTCATCTCCTGTACTGTGTCCGCAGTCTCTGGTCATCTCCTGTACTATGTCTGCAGTCTCTGGTCATCTCCTGTACTGTGTCCGCAGTCTCTGGTCATCTCCTGTACTGTGTCCGCAGTCTCTGACCATCTCCTGTACTGTGTCTGCAGTCTCTGGTCATCTCCTGTACCGTGTCCGCAGTCTCTGGTCATCTCCTGTACCATGTCCGCAGTCTCTGGTCATCTCCTGTACTGTGTCCGCAGTCTCTGGTCATCTCCTGTACTATGTCTGCAGTCTCTGGTCATCTCCTGTACCATGTCCGCAGTCTCTGGTCATCTCCTGTACCATGTCCGCAGTCTCTGGTCATCTCCTGTACCGTGTCCGCAGTCTCTGGTCATCTCCTGTACTGTGTCCGCAGTCTCTGGTCATCTCCTGTACTGTGTCCGCAGTCTCTGGTCATCTCCTGTACTGTGTCCGCAGTCTCTGGTCATCTCCTGTACTGTGTCCGCAGTCTCCGGTCATCTCCTGTACTGTGTCCGCAGTCTCCGGTCATCTCCTGTACTGTGTCCGCAGTCTCTGGTCATCTCCTGTACTATGTCTGCAGTCTCTGGTCATCTCCTGTACCATGTCCGCAGTCTCTGGTCATCTCCTGTACCGTGTCCGCAGTCTCTGGTCATCTCCTGTACTGTGTCCGCAGTCTCTGGTCATCTCCTGTACTGTGTCCGCAGTCTCTGGTCATCTCCTGTACTGTGTCCGCAGTCTCCGGTCATCTCCTGTACTGTGTCCGCAGTCTCTGGTCATCTCCTGTACTATGTCCGCAGTCTCCGGTCATCTCCTGTACTGTGTCCGCAGTCTCCGGTCATCTCCTGTACTGTGTCCGCAGTCTCCGGTCATCTCCTGTACTGTGTCCGCAGTCTCTGGTCATCTCCTGTACTGTGTCCGCAGTCTCTGGTCATCTCCTGTACTGTGTCCGCAGTCTCTGACCGTCTCCTGTGTCATGGGTGTTGGAGATGTCAGCTTCCATCCTCTGACGGCTCTGAGTGACTCTCCATGGTGGGTGTACGCTGGGCTGGACGGGGTGATATGTGCGCTGGAAGCTGACTCTCTCCACTAATCACAGCTTTTCTGATTCCAATAAATAATGTATCAGCTGCTGGAGGCAGATAGTGGGGGGATGGGGTCCGCTCCTGGGGGGGCGGGGAGAATCATACAGACCCCAGATAAATCCACTCTCATTGACGGCAAATCACTTCCTATGCCGGGACGCCTTTTGTTTGCTGCTATCCCTCGTTTCCATGGTGACCAGACTGGAAGATTTATTCCAATGGAAGTTATTTCCTGGTCATGATTTACCCAAATCCTCGATTCTCGGTATCTGTCCTGACTCTGCACAGTCACACCTCTCCTGTCCTGGATGCCGGGTGTCATTCTCGGTATCTGTCCCCATTCTGTATGTATGGATATTTTTATTTGTATAAACAAACAAATTACAAGGTAACAAAACTGTAACCATCATCATAAAAAACACACAAACCAACAATGTAACAACTGCCTACATCTTCACGACAGAAAGTCGACAAATTAAACTAATGAAAGTTCTGCATAGAATTTGATGCTGTAAATAAATTCCTCCCATTTTATATTCCTTTCGGCTCTAAACTCTTTTTATAAATCGGAATCTGAGTCACTCCGCCGACTACCAGTTTCCATATCGGATTCTACAAATACGGGAGCCGGGGGCGGGCGCTTCTTAGTGGGCGGGTACTCCCCTGAACTAGCTGCAGATTCCCTTTCTACTTCTTCCTCCATTTGGTCCCCTAGATCACAGGAGTTGGCATCTGACTCTGATAGGACGTCATACCGCTTGCTGACTGCCATACTACCTTCTGGCGCCCTTCTCACCTTCTTAGCGGATTTCTGCACTCGGGTCCATTCACTTTCAGGTTTACGGGTGGCCTTCTCCTTCCTATTCCTTCTCTTCTGCCTGGGAATGTTCTCCACAGAGGCAGGAACTGAAACGGATGGGATGGCCACAGATGGCCGCTGCTCCTCAGTCTGCTGAACACTGCCCTCCTGCCCGAGGCTGGCCCCTTGGACTTCTGGGTTTACCTCCCCCTCAGTTGATATGACCCCATTCATTAAGGCTTCCTCCTCCAGGTGTTCTGCTGCCACCAGAAATTCCTCATCCACTGATTCCTCATCCCTATTGTGGAAAGCCACCGGGCAATCTCTGTGCAAATGGCCAAGCCTACCACATAGATTGCACTTGATGTTCTCACAGGTAGAACTGACATGGCCGACCTCCCCACACAGATTACACTTCATGATAGAGCAGACACTCGCCACATGACCCGACTTACCGCATTTGAAACATAGCCTGGGCTGACCTGCATAGAAGCAAACTCCCCTCTCCCGCCCAATGAAAAAGGAGTTTGGAAGGTGATGGGTGACATTGTTACTCTGCCTCAGCTTGACAAGAACCCTCCAACCTCCAGTCCAGATCCCATCACTGTCCCTAGTTTTGGTCAGATCAGAGACCATCTCACAATGCCTTCTGAGCCAGACTACAATATCCTGGGGGGGCACAGGCTACAATATCCTGGGGGGGCACAGACTACAATATCCTGGGGGGGGCACAGACTACAATATCCTGGGGGGGCACAGACTCATTCCAGAAAATGATGTTCACGTTTGCTGTGTCAGGTTTGGAGATGGGGATGAAGGTGAAAATCTTCCACCCCTCTTTATCCCGAAACCCACTAAAGCCGGCCCAGAACCTGTCCAAGCCAGACATGAGCTTGAAGCTGACATCATACCCCTGTCTGTCAGGGAGGTTGATGACTGCCAAAATATCTGCGGGCACAAACCCCATCTGCTGACACAGCAACTCCCTAACTACAAACCTCCTATCAGGGAGCTCTTCTCTGGAACCCCTATGCTTCAACCTGACCACATTCCTCCTCTTGAAGGCCTGACCAGTATAACCGGTATTGTTGGAAAAAGAAGGAGCCCCACGGCTCCAGGCATTCCGAGGAGGGACATGGCCAGATGGACCACTATTCCCTTGTGATGCAGGTGGCAACTCAACCAAAGGGGGGAAATCACGGGTGTTATCCTGAACTGACTCCTCCATCGCCACATTCACAGGGTCCTCAGACTGGTCCTGACCCCATCCAGACATACCTACCTCAGTGTTAATGACATCAGGAACCCCTACATCAATATTAGTGATATCAGCACTGGCCACATCACCACTAGCATCAGCAGCTTCATCTGCATAATTATCAACTACCCCATCCCGAACACCAGTCCCCTCAGCATTGGTCCCACCATGAGAACCGGGGGTAGCAACACCGTCCTCATAGTCCATGTGCTGGGAGTCCATCATGTCGCTTCTCTGGGTTTCCTGCACTATGAAAGTCTGCTGGGTGAAGCTGACGCTACCGCTATCCTCCAGAGCTGGAGTCTGTCTTTCAGGAAGCACATTTGCTGGTAGCGTGCCTTGGATCAGTTCCCCGGAGTCCGACTCTGAAGAAGACTCCATCCTAACACTTAATTGTGCCCCAACCCAATCACAATCCCGATACACCTCCCCCCCTGGTCCCAGTTCTTCCAGAACAGCATCAATGTCCCTCGATATACCGGCCAGTTCAATGCCCAGGGAGTTAAGCTCGCTGTCATGTAGGACTTCATTCCCGGGGTCGGCAGCCTTGAGTCTGTAGATGGAGTCAATCCTTTTCTGGGTCGAAGCCTTAGCTTTCCTCAAGGTCTTCATTCTCTTCTCCAGAGCAGGAATCCTGTCAGCCAGGCGCAGCACAGGTGACTTTAACACTTTCTGCTTCCTATCCGCGGGACGCTTGAAATTCTGATCCCCATCAGCGGTACTGGGTGAAGGGTCTCTGCTGGATGTAGAAGGACTCTCCGGGCCAGACTGTGGAGGCTTATTGGCTCCATCATCTTTCTTCTGCCGGGACCTGGGGCGTAATGAGCGTTCCTGGCCACTGCCCACCATTACACACTGCTGTAAGTTCTCCTTCAGAGTTTTCTGCTCCAACGTAGTCCTTGCAGATCTGCGCGGAGTACTGGGAGTGACAGGTGTCTCTGCTCCACTCTGAACTGTATGGGCCCCGCTCTGAACGGCCTGTGCTGGGCTCTGTGCGGCATGGGCTCCACTCTTCTGGGCTTGCTTTGTTTGCAATGGCTGACTGCCTTTTGTTGCTACTCCAGAGCCGGTAGTGTGCTGGGTGATAGTGTCACTTTCCTGAGCCATATGGACTGTGTGATCACCACTCTGCACGGCATGGACTTTGCACTGTATGGCATGGATTCTACTCTGCTGGACTTGCTTTTGTTGCAATGACTGACTGCCTTGATTTACAGTTCCAGAACTTGAAGCATGCCGGGTGACAACATTACATTCCTGAGCTGCATGGACTGTATGGGTTCCGCTCTGCACGGCATGGGCCCCACTCTGCTGGGCTTGTGGTGCCTGTAATGGCTGACCGCATGGAGTTAGACCTCCATGACTTGGACTGTGCAGGGTGACAACATTACATTGCTGTTTAAACAGAATTGACTGAGCTCTGCTCTGCTGGTCTTGCTGCGACTGTAATGGCTGATTCCCTTGAGTTGCACTTCCAGAGCTTGGAGTGCGCTGGGTGACAACATTACATTGCTGTTTAGGCTGAACTGGATGGGCCCCGCTCTGCACGGCATGGGCTCCGCTCTGCTGGGCTTTCAGTAATTGCGATGGCTGACTGCCTTGCATTGCTCCTCCAGAGCTTGGAGTGCTCTGGGTGACACCCTTACATGGCTGTTTTGACTGAACTGGATGGGCCCCGCTCTGCACGGCATGGGCCCCGCTCTGCACGGCATGGGTTTTGCTATGCTGGGCTTGCGGTGCCTGTAATGGTGGACTGCCCGGAGTTGGACCTCCAAGGCTTGGACTAGGCTGGGTAACAACACCACATTGCTGGACAGACTGAACTTTCCTCTGCTTGGCTTGTTGTGCCTGTAATGGCGGACTGCCTTGGGTTGCTCCTCCAGAACTTGGAGTTTGCTTGGTGACAGCCTTACATTGCTGTTTAGACTGAACTAGATGGGCTCCGCTCTGCACGGCTTGGGCTCCGCTCTGCACGGCTTGGGCCTGCTGTGGTTGCAATGGCTGACTGCCTTGAGCTGCTCCTCCAGAGCTTGGAGTTTGCTTGGTGACAACATTACATTGCTGTTTGGACTGAACTGACTGGGCCCTTCTCTGCTGAGCTTGCTGTGGCTGCAATGGCGGACTGCCATGTGCTGCACTTCCAGAACTGACATTTTGCTGAGAGACATTCTCACACTGCTGGACTGACTTCATCTTCTCTGTATTACCAGAACTTCTTACACTGGACTTTCCATCACCAACATTCCCACATCTACTCACAGTCTCTGCCATTTGCTTTCCATTCACCGAACTCTGTCTTCCAGCTTCACCACCAACCACAGCTTCACCTCCATGAGCAGGCCGAGAAGCCTGGGACTCTCCTGGGAGGCGTCCCAGCCCAGGGCAGCCCAACCCTGGGCTTGTATCAGACATCAGAGGAGGTCAGCACCACACAGCCTGCAGCTGCTCCACAGGAAACCACACCCTCTGCACAGTCCCACTTCTCCTGTCCTGGATGCCGGGTGTCATTCTCGGTATCTATCCCTATTCTGTATGTATGGACTCTGCACAGTCCCACTTCTCCTGTCCCGGATGCCGGGTGTCATTCTCGGTATCTGTCCTTCTTCTGTATGTATGGACCCTGCACAGTCCCACTTCTCCTGTCCTGGATGCCGGGTGTCGTTCTCGGTATCTGTCCCTGCTCTGTATGTATGGACTCTGCACAGTCCCACTTCCCTGTCCTGGATGCCGGGTGTCATTCTCGGTATCTGTCCCCATTCTGTATGTATGGACTCTGCACAGTCCCACTTCTCCTGTCCCGGATGCCGGGTGTCATTCTCGGTATCTGTCCTTCTTCTGTATGTATGGACTCTGCACAGTCCCACTTCTCCTGCCCTGGATGCCGGGTGTCACTCTCGGTATCTGTCCCTATTCTGTATGTATGGATATTTTTATTTGTATAAACAAACAAATTACAAGGTAACAAAACTGTAACCATCATCATAAAACACACAAACCAACAATGTAACAACTGCCTACATCTTCACGACAGAAAGTCGACAAATTAAACTAATGAAAGTTCTGCATAGAATTTGATGCTGTAAATAAATTCCTCCCATTTTATATTCCTTTCGGCTCTAAACTCTTTTTATAAATCGGAATCTGAGTCACTCCGCCGACTACCAGTTTCCATATTCTACAAATACGGGAGCCGGGGGCGGGCACTTCTTAGTGGGCGGGTCCTCCCCTGAACTAGCTGCAGATTCCCTTTCTACTTCTTCCTCCATTTGGTCCTCTAGATCACAGTCGGCATCTGACTCTGATAGGACGTCATACTGGTTGCTGACTGCCATACTACCTTCTGGCGCCCTTCTCACCTTCTTAGCGGATTTCTGCACTCGGGTCCATTCACTTTCAGGTTTACGGGTGGCCTTGTCCTTCCTATTCCTTCTCTTCTGCCTGGGAATGTTCTCCACAGAGGCAGGAACTGAAACGGATGGGATGGCCACAGATGGCCGCTGCTCCTCAGTCTGCTGAACACTGCCCTCCTGCCCGAGGCTGGCCCCTTGGACTTCTGGGTTTACCTCCCCCTCAGTTGATATGACCCCATTCATTAAGGCTTCCTCCTCCAGGTGTTCTGCTGCCACCAGAAATTCCTCATCCACTGATTCCTCATCCCTATTGTGGAAAGCCACCGGGCAATCTCTGTGTAAATGGCCAAGCCTACCACATAGATTGCACTTGATGTTCTCACAGGTAGAACTGACATGGCCGACCTCCCCACACAGATTACACTTCATGATAGAGCAGACACTCGCCACATGACCCGACTTACCGCATTTGAAACATAGCCTGGGCTGACCTGCATAGAAGCAAACTCCCCTCTCCCGCCCAATGAAAAAGGAGTTTGGAAGGTGATGGGTGACATTGTTACTCTGCCTCAGCTTGACAAGAACCCTCCAACCTCCAGTCCAGATCCCATCACTGTCCCTAGTTTTGGTCAGATCAGAGACCATCTGAGCCAGACTACAATATCCTGGGGGGGCACAGACTACAATATCCTGGGGGGGCACAGACTCATTCCAGAAAATGATGTTAACGTTTGCTGTGTCAGGTTTGGAGATGGGGATGAAGGTGAAAATCTTCCACCCCTCTTTATCCCGAAACCCACTAAAGCCGGCCCAGAACCTGTCCAAGCCAGACATGAGCTTGAAGCTGACATCATACCCCTGTCTGTCAGGGAGGTTGATGACTGCCAAAATATCTGCGGGCACAAACCCCATCTGCTGACACAGCAACTCCCTAACTACAAACCTCCTATCAGGGAGCTCTTCTCTGGAACCTCTATGCTTCAACCTGACCACGTTCCTCCTCTTGAAGGCCTGACCAGTATAACCGGTATTGTTGGAAAAAGAAGGAGCCCCACGGCTCCAGGCATTCCGAGGAGGGACATGGCCAGATGGACCACTATTCCCTTGTGATGCAGGTATGTATGGACTCTGCACAGTCCCACTCCTCCTGTCCTGGATGCCGGGTGTCGTTCTTGGTATCTGTCCCCATTCTGTATGTATGGACTCTGCACAGTCCCACTCCTGTCCTGGATGCCGGGTGTCATTCTCGGTATCTGTCCCCATTCTGTATGTATGGACTCTGCACAGTCCCACTCCTCCTGTCCCGGATGCCGGGTGTCGTTCTTGGTATCTGTCCCCATTCTGTATGTATGGACTCTGCACAGTCCCACTCCTCCTGTCCCGGATGCCGGGTGTCATTCTTGGTATCTGTCCCCATTCTGTAGGTATGGACTCTGCACAGTCCCACTCCTGTCCTGGATGCCGGGTGTCATTCTCGGTATCTGTCCTCATTCTGGGGTCACTTAGACCTGCAGAGGAGTTGATGTCTCCAGTTGGGTGATGATGGGGAGGCAGGAAGTTGTACTGAGGAGGTCTCATTAATGAACAGTAACGGGTTGGGTGGCCTCTCTGCTGCCTCTTAATTGCTCCTAATTCCGACGTTGTGGATCGCAGGGGAATTAATTGCTGTGAAATGAGATCCGGGATTGGGTGTCGGGTCGGAGGAGTCGCCGTCACGGTTGTCGGATGAGATTGAAGTTGCGCTGTGATGGCTGCTGGTGATCCTCCGCTCTGCCGTCTCCTCTCCATCCTGACATCTCCATTGGAAAAGTAACAGTTTTCCTCTCGCTCACTGCTCAGTGGTCTGAGGCATCTGTTGGAGTTTTCCACACATGTGAGTGTCAGCTGTGCGGAGACTCGGGGCACTATGGGGCAGTGTGACCCTTCCAGGTATTTATTACCACAGCTCCCCTGACAACGTCTTCACAAAGGCATTCTGATACAAAGTTACAATGTACAGTCTGATCACTGGGGGGAGGGATACTGAGAAATGCCTCCTCCTCCTTCTACAAAGGAGAGTAATTTAGAATCTTTTCACTTGGAAATGGTAATCAGACTGAGGCTCCTCAGGATTGGTTCTCTTATTAGCTGTCTTACATCACAGCAGAAATAACCAGGTAAAGCTCATTAAAGGATAAATAAGAAAACCAGCTTTGATATTCACCTTGAGTCCAGAGATTCCCCCAGCCTGTCATCCCGGACCAGCCCCCAGCCTGTCATCCCGGACCAGCCCCCAGCCTGTCATCCCGGACCAGCCCCCAGCCTGTCATCCCGGACCAGCCCCCAGCCTGTCATCCCGGACCAGCCCCTAGCCTGTCATCCCGGACCAGCCCCTAGCCTGTCATCCCGGACCAGCCCCCAGCCTGTCATCCCGGACCAGCCCCCAGCCTGTCATCCCGGACCAGCCCCCAGCCTGTCATCCCGGACCAGCCCCCAGCCTGTCATCCCGGACCAGCCCCCAGCCTGTCATCCCGGACCAGCCCCCAGCCTGTCATCCCGGACCAGCCCCCAGCCTGTCATCCCGGACCAGCCCCCAGCCTGTCATCCCGGACCAGCCCCCAGCCTGTCATCCCGGACCAGCCCCCAGCCTGTCATCCCGGACCAGCCCCCAGCCTGTCATCCCGGACCAGCCCCCAGCCTGTCATCCCGGACCAGCCCCCAGCCTGTCATCCCGGACCAGCCCCCAGCCTGTCATCCCGGACCAGCCCCCAGCCTGTCATCCCGGACCCGCCCCCAGCCTGTCATCCCGGACCCGCCCCCAGCCTGTCATCCCGGACCCGCCCCCCAGCCTGTCATCCCGGACCCGCCCCCAGCCTGTCATCCCGGACCCGCCCCCAGCCTGTCATCCCGGACCCGCCCCCAGCCTGTCATCCCGGACCCGCCCCCAGCCTGTCATCCCGGACCCGCCCCCAGCCTGTCATCCCGGACCCGCCCCCAGCCTGTCATCCCGGACCCGCCCCCAGCCTGTCATCCCGGACCCGCCCCCAGCCTGTCATCCCGGACCCGCCCCCAGCCTGTCATCCCGGACCCGCCCCCAGCCTGTGACTGAACACTGAAAGGAGAAGCAGCACATTTGTTCTGATTGCTCTCTTGTCCTCGCAGTTGTGGTCTGGTAACTCCTGCCGTCATCTAGTACTTTGAACTTTAAAGGTCAGCAAAATTAACAAATGCCCAAAAACTTAGCAGAGCAAAATAATTATATTTTTGAACCTGAAAACCCAACACAATGGTGACCATATACCATTCACTGCTCCCCTCCCCCCCTCCGACACCAAACTAACCCCAGAATGTGTTTCTGTGTACAACATCATTTATTTGGCTACTTCTATAAAAGCTCTTTTAATGTGTATATATATATATATATATATATACATTTGTCAGTGCGGACGTGCTGCTGCTGTCATAGGGGTTGCTGGTAAGCGGTTTGTCTTCAATGCAAGAGGGGCGTGACCAGGACAAGAGGAATGAGGCCCGCCTCTGATCACTCAGCTGTGCGTGTAATCTGAACTTTGCTATTCAGCTCTTTAACCACTTCCGACCCGGCCTGTTGTAAAATGACAGCTGGGCGGGACTTTCATTGTTGTGGGTAGACGTCATATGACGTCCTCCCGTAATGCAGCTGTGATCTCTCAGCAGCAGTGGGGGCTTCAGGAATGGATGCCAATATATTTACTTAAAGGGGGTTTCCACTTAAAACAGATGACCTTCCATTACTCCCATCCGCCTTCTGTTCCTGTGTATAATGTCATAGGACCCTCTCGGCTCTGCCAGTGGCGGGGGAGGATCATCTGCATCAATACCACTTTTGTTTTGGTTTTGTTTTTCTTAAACCATATGTAACGTTCTCTATATACAATGTAACGTTTTATTACTTCACTGTCTGTATACCAGTCATGGGTGACAATGCACAGAGATTGGGTTCTTCACTAATTCTTTTACTTTGCAGTCCGTGACGCCAAGAACCTCATCCCCATGGACCCCAATGGACTGTCTGATCCCTACGTCAAACTGAAACTAATCCCCGACCCCAAGAATGAGAGCAAACAGAAAACCAAAACCATCCGCTCCACGCTGAACCCGCACTGGAACGAGTCCTTCTCTTTGTACGTCACTTTCTCATTGGTATCTACAGATTGGGGGAGGGGTGTACTGATCCGATTCCGGGGACGGGTGGTGATCCGATACCGGGGACGGGTGGTGATCCGATACCGGGGACGGGTGCTGATCCGGTTCCGGGGACGGGTGCTGATCCGATTCCGGGAACGGGTGCTGATCCGATTCCGGGAACGGGTGCTGATCCGATTCCGGGAACGGGTGCTGATCCGATTCCGGGGAGGGGTGGTGATCCGATTCCGGGGAGGGGTGGTGATCCGATTCCGGGGAGGGGTGGTGATCCGATTCCGGGGACGGGTGGTGATCCGATTCCGGGGACGGGTGGTGATCCGATTCCGGGGACGGGTGGTGATCCGGTTCCGGGGACGGGTGCTGATCCAATTCCAGGAACGGGTGGTGATCCGATTCTGGGGACGGGTGGTGATCCGATTCCGGGGACGGGTGCTGATCCGGTTCCGGGGACGGGTGCTGATCCAATTCCAGGAACGGGTGCTGATCCGATTCCGGGGAGAGGTGGTGATCCGATTCCGGGGACGGGTGCTGATCCGATTTCCGGGGACGGGTGCTGATCCGATTTCCGGGGACGGGTGCTGATCCGATTTCCGGGGACGGGTGCTGATCCGATTTCCGGGGACGGGTGCTGATCCGATTTCCGGGGACGGGTGCTGATCCGATTCCGGGGACGGGTGGTGATCCGATTCCGGGGACGGGTGGTGATCCGATTCTGGGAAGGGGTGGTGATCCGATTCCGGGGACGGGTGGTGATCCGATTTCCGGGGACGGGTGCTGATCCGATTCCGGGGACGGGTGCAGT
>NW_028320367.1:0-65629 GCF_062004578.1 Staurois parvus | reverse complement strand
CTGCATTGCATAGAGAAGCATAGAGACCCAGTGATGAAGTCACAGTAGAGGTATGCACACCTTGGGAGCTTTCTGTGATTTCAGGGCTCGGACTCGGTCCCCCTGGGCTGCCAGCTGGTTGTAGAGATGGAGAGGTGTGACCGGCTCCGCCATGGTCCCGATATCTGACCGCCGAGGATCTGATGGCAGAGGAGAAGAAGAGAATCAGAATACAGAGGGAGAGGAGTACACTGCCGGGGGGGGGGGGATAAGAGAGAGATACTGGGGGGGGGGAGTACTGGGGAGGATGGGGAGAGAGAGAGAGATACTGGGGGGGGGGGAGAGAGAGATACTGGGGGGGGAGGGGGGAGAGAGATACTGGGGGGGAGGGGAGAGAGAGAGATACTGGGGGGGAGGGGAGAGAGAGAGATACTGGGGGGGAGGGGAGATACTGGGGAGGAGGGGAGAGAGAGAGAGATACTGGGGGGGAGGGGAGAGAGAGAGATACTGGGGGGGGGAGATACTGGGGAGAGGGGAGAGAGAGAGAGATACTGGGGGGAGGGGAGAGAGAGAGACACTGGGGGGGGGGATACTGGGGAGGAGGGGAGAGAGAGAGAGATACTGGGGGGGAGGGGAGAGAGAGAGATACTGGGGGGGAGGGGAGATACTGGCGGGGGAGAGATACTGGGGGGGGAGATACAGGGGGGGGGATAATGGGGGAGAGATACTGGGGGGGGGGGGAGATACTGGGGAGGAGGGAGAGAGAGAGAGATACTGGGGGGGAGGGGAGAGAGAGAGATACTGGGGGGGGGAGAGATACTGGCGGGGAGAGAGATACTGGGGGGGGAGAGAGATACTGGGGGGGAGAGAGATACTGGGGGGGGGGGGGGAGAGAGAGATACTGGGGGGGGGGGGAGGGGAGAGAGAGATACTGGGGGGGGAGGGGAGAGAGAGAGATACTGGGGGGGAGGGGAGAGAGAGAGATACTGGGGGGGAGGGGAGATACTGGGGAGGAGGGGAGAGAGAGAGAGATACTGGGGGGGAGGGGAGAGAGAGAGATACTGGGGGGGGGGAGAGAGAGAGATACTGGGGGGGGGGAGGGGAGAGAGAGAGACACTGGGGGGGGGGGATACTGGGGAGGAGGGGAGAGAGAGAGAGATACTGGGGGGGAGGGGAGAGAGGGAGATACTGGCGGGGGAGAGATACTGGGGGGGGAGATACAGGGGGGGGGGATAATGGGGGAGAGATACTGGGGGGGGGGGGAGATACTGGGGAGGAGGGGAGAGAGAGAGAGATACTGGGGGGGGGGGAGAGAGAGAGATACTGGGGGGGGGAGAGATACTGGCGGGGAGAGAGATACTGGGGGGGGAGAGAGATACTGGGGGGGAGAGAGATACTGGGGGGAGAGAGATACTGGGGGGGAGAGAGATACTGGGGGGGAGAGAGATACTGGGGGGGGGGGAGAGAGATACTGGGGGGGAGAGAGATACTGGGGGGGTGGAGAGAGATACTGGGGGGGGGGGGGGATACTGGGGGAGAGAGAGATACTGGGGGGGGTGGAGAGAGATACTGGGGGGGGTGGAGAGAGATACTGGGGGGGGTGGAGAGAGATACTGGGGGGGGGTGGAGAGAGATACTGGGGGGGAGAGAGATACTGGGCGGGGGGGGGGAGATACTGGGGGGGGGATACTGGGGGAGGAAGAGAGATACTGGGAAACCTGGCTTCATGAATCGGACTTTCCCTCTCCTCTGGACAGAAAGGAGGTGGAGCTAGAATCCTCCTATCCCCTTAAAGCCCTTTTCAGGTCCTCCATTCACCTCCCTCTCCTCATTTGAGGTTCACTCCATTCGTCGATTCTCTCCAGTTTCTTTAACCCCTCACCTACCGGGCACTTCTACCCCCTTCCTGCCTACTGGGCACTTCTACCCCCTTCCTGCCTACAGGACACTTCTACCCCCTTCCTGCCTACAGGACACTTCTACCCCCTTCCTGCCTACAGGGCACTTCTACCCCCTTCCTGCCTACAGGACACTTCTACCCCCTTCCTGCCTACAGGGCACTTCTACCTCCTTCCTGCCTACAGGACACTTCTACCCCCTTCCCGCCTACAGGGCACTTCTACCCCCTTCCTGCCCACCGGACACTTCTACCCCCTTCCTGCCTACAGGACACTTCTACCCCCTTCCTGCCTACAGGACACTTCTACCCCTTCCTGCCTACAGGGCACTTCTACCCCCTTCCCGCCTACAGGGCACTTCTACCCCCTTCCCGCCTACAGGACACTTCTACCCCCTTCCCGCCTACAGGACACTTCTACCCCCTTCCTGCCTACAGGACACTTCTACCCCCTTCCTGCCTACAGGACACTTCTACACCCTTCCTGCCTACAGGACACTTCTACCCCCTTCCTGCCTACAGGACACTTCTACCCCCTTCCTGCCTACCGGGCACTTCTACCCCCTTCCTGCCCAGGCCAATTTCCAGCTTTCAGCACTATCACACTTTGAATGACAATTGCGCGGTCATGCAACACTGTACCCAGATGACATTTTTATCATTTTTTTGTGACAGAGCTTTATTTTGGTGGTATTTTATCACCTCGAGGATTTTTATTTTTTCTTAAAACAAACCAAAAATCACAGAAAATTTTGAAAAAAAAAATGTTTTTTTTTTTGTTAGTTTTTGTTATAAAATTTTGTAAATAAGTGATTTTTCTCCTTCACTGATGTGTGCTAATGAGGAGGCACTGATGGGCATTGACAGGCATCACTGATAGGCGGCACTGACTGGCACTGATAGGCGGCACTGACTGGCACTGATAGGCGGCACAGACAGGCACTGATAGGCGGCACTGATGAGGAGGCACTGATAGGCGGCACAGACAGGCACTGATAGGCGGCACAGACAGGCACTGATAGGCGGCACAGACAGGCACTGATAGGCGGCACAGACAAGCACTGATAGGCGGCACAGACAGGCACTGATAGGCGGCACTGATAGGCGGCACTGATGAGGAGGCACTGATAGGCGGCACAGACAGGCACTGATAGGCGGCACAGACAGGCACTGATAGGCGGCACAGACAGGCACTGATAGGCGGCACAGACAGGCACTGATAGGCGGCACAGACAGGCACTGATAGGCGGCACAGACAGGCACTGATAGGCGGCACAGACAGGCACTGATAGGCGGCACAGACAGGCACTGATAGGCGGCACAGACTGGCACTGATGGGTGACACTGAAAGGCAGCTCAGATGGGCACTGATGTGGCACTGGCACGAGGCACTGATGGACACTGACAGGTGGCACTGCTGGGACTACATTGCAGTGCTCTGATGATTAGTGTACATGTCCCCTCCGAGGAATTCCGATTACCGGCTCTCCGCTCCTCTCCTCTGTCAGCGTGACAGCTCGAGAGAAGAGAAATGCCGATAACCGGCATTTCCGTATGTACATGTGATCAGCTGCGATTGGACACAGCTGATCACATGACCAAGCCGACATCTTTGGCTCTTTCCACTGATCAGTGATCCGCTGTGTCCGAGGGACACCGCGCACCGCCGATCGCCGCACTGCGCCTTCCCTAAGCCACGCATGCGCAGTGAGAATGGGAGGACGTCATGTGATGTCCTATCAGAACGAGTAAACCGCCTTGCGCCCGTCATATTATATGGCGGGAGGTGGTTAGGAATCGCTGTGATCGATCGTCCTCCTGGACCGGGATCTGCCTGGCTGCCTTACTTTCTCTCCTCTGAAATTCCCGCAATCCTTCTCGGTGACTTCTACATCCTGGTAACCTGAACACTCCTGCTGCTTCTAAACTTCTGAGCCTCATCACGTCTATTGACCGACAACAATGGGCGCATGCTTCTACTCACTCCAATGGTCACGGCCTCCTTGTATTCTCCTACCTATGCACTCCTCTTCCTCTCTCTGATCACTCCCTTATTAGCTTCCCCCTCCTCGGCTTCCCCCTCCTCGGCTTTCCCCCTCCTCGGCTTCCCCTCCTCGCTTCCCCCTCCTCGGCTTCCCCCTCCTCGGCTTTCCCCCTCCTCGGCTCCGGCTTCCCCCTCCTCCTCGGCTTCCCCCTCCTCCTCGGCTTCCCCCTCCTCGGCTTTCCCCCTCCTCCTCGGCTTTCCCCTCCTCCTCGGCTTCCCCCTCCTCCTCGGCTTCCCCCTCCTCCTCGGCTTCCCCTCCTCCTCGGCTTCCCCCTCCTCCTCGGCTTCCCTCCTCGGCTTCCCCCTCCTCCTCGGCTTCCCCCTCCTCCTCGGCTTTCCCCCTCCTCGGCTTTCCCCTCCTCGGCTTTCCCCTCCTCGGCTTCCCCCCTCCTCCGCTTCCCCCCTCCTCCGCTTTCCCCCTCCTCCGCTTCCCCCTCCTCCGCTTCCCCCTCCTCGGCTTCCCCTCCTCGGCTTCCCCCTCCTCGGCTTCCCCCTCCTCGGCTTCCCTCTCCTCGGCTTCCCCCTCCTCCAACTACCGAGCCGTTACCCGTAGAAACCTTCGCCATCTTAACCCTTCGCTTCTTTCTCAGCAACAGATTGTCTCTATGACACAATCTCAGCCCTGTCCTGCCCCAACCTGACCACTTCTGTCCTCCACCCGGGACACATTGGCCCCTCTGACTACACACAGAATTAGGACCCGACCACTACAGCCCCGGCAAACAGGCAACACCAGATGCCTGAAAACACGTAGCCGCGCCCTGCAGCGTTTATGGCGTAAGACTAGGACCCAGCAAGACTTCCACCAATATAAATCTGCCCTCCAATGTACAATTCCTGTCCCCACACTGCCAGACGGACCTGTTATCCCTCTCACACAATCCCCATCAACACTTTCCTACCTTTCACTCTCTACTTCCTCCTCCTTTAGCTCCACCCACTAACTCGCTCACTGCCCAGGAGATCGCTAATCACTTCAAAAACCAGTTAGACTTACCGATGACTCCTTTTCTACGAGTCTTCCAGGACAGCCTCCTTGAGACAGAGCGCCTCCCTCCGGGACAGGAAACACGTAAGCATAGTACTTTAAAAAAGAGGACCCCCCAGGCCTCCCTCTTCAGTTTCACTCACCGGGAGACACTAAAAGACGGCCATTTCTGCATAAATATACATTGCCGTACAATCTTGGGGTGGGAAGTCCCAGCTGTCCTGGAAGACTCGCAGAAAAGGAGTTACCGGTAAATCTAACTCTGGTTTTCTCCAAACGTCTTCCAGGACAGCCTCCTTGAGACGATCATCAAGAACCTACCACTAGGGTGGGGCTACTGCCTGGAGGACTTTGAGTCCAAATGCCTGATCCTCGCTAGAAAGGAGGTCCAGGCAATAATGCTTCACAAACGTTGAAAAGCTGGACCGGGTGGCCACCTTACAGATCTGTTCTGGCAAGGTCCCGGCTCTCTCTGCCCAGGTCCCGGCTCTCTCTGCCCAGGACGCTGACAAGGATCTGCTTGAGTGTGCATTAAATTGGGGTGGAATATCGAATAAATTATAAGATTCCATGATAGCCATCCTAATCCATCTAGCTATGGTGGACTTGGAAGCCCTGGAACCTTTCCATGCTCCTGCAAAAAGAACAAAAAGAGAATCTGAATGCCTGAACTCTCTGGATCTCCTTCTAACATCCAACAAACGTAACCTTTCCTCCTCCCTGCTTGCGGGGGCAGAAGATAAGGTCGGCAAAATGATATCTTGAGACCTATGAAAGGAGGAGGAAACCTTGGGGAGAAATCCCAGATCTGTTTTGAGCACAATTCTATCCTCGGAAACTGTCAAAAAGGGCTCCCTAATGGAAAGAGCCTGCAGTTCACTCGCCCTACGTGCCGACATGATTGCTACCAAGTTAAAAACTTAGTTGAAGACTTCTCCAGAGGTTCAAAGGGACACAGGACCAAGGCTTTTAGAAGCAAAGACAGATTTCAAAGTGCACAAGGCCTGATCGCCGCTGGCCTGGATTTGGACAGGGCCCTGAAAAAAATTGTTATAAAGGGGTCCTGCTGGAAGGAGATCTGAAGAAAAACACTAAGGGTCGAGGCCTGCACTTTTAAAGTGCCAACCGAAAGCCCTGATCTGCCCCCTCCTGAAGGAAATCTAACACCGATGGGACATCCGGACGGCCCTGCCCCTTACCCAACAACCAGGAGTTGAACTTTTTCCAGACTTTAACATAAATAGATCTGGTGACTGGTTTGGGGCAGTTCACTAAAGTCCTTATTAGTCTGTAAGAAAACTCCTGAGCTTTCAGGAGTTGTCCTTCAGTAGCCACACTGCCAACTTCAAGGTTCTGACTTGAGGGTGCAGCACGAGGCCGAGAGATCAGATCTTCCCTCTCTGGAAGGGGGAACTGAGGTAAGGCTCCACAGCAGAGAAAACCATGGTCTCTTCGGCCAGAATGGTGCTATCAGAATGAGGTTTGTTTTTTCTAACCAAAACTCCTACAGGACTTCTGGGATCAGCCTCACTGGAGGAAACGCGTAGCAGAGATTGAACTTCCATGCGTTCGCCAAAGCATCCACACCCAAAGCCTGATCTCGTGGATTTAGGGAGAAGAACTGACTTTCCTCTTTTCCTGGAAAGCAAAGAAATTGGCCTCCGGCATGCCTTACCTGAGAGAGATGGTCATGAATACTTCGTGGTTGAGAGACCATTTGTCGTGTTTGACTAGATGCCAACTTCGGAAGTCCGCTAGGGAATTTTGCGCCCCGTTCAGATCAATGGCAGATAGATATCGAACGTAAATTTTTCTCAGCCCAAGATAGAATGCTGTCCACGATAATCTGGAGAGGAGGGCTTCATTCACCCCCGTGCTTGTTGATGTATGCCACCATATTGTCTGAACGGATCTACACATGACGGTCTAATAGATCTGCCTGGAAGGCATCCACTGCTCGCTGGACTGCTAGAAGCTCTCTCCGATTTGAGGATCTCTGAGCTTCCCCACACGACCCTTGGGCTGCTTTGTCGCCTAGATGGGCTCCCCAACCCAAACTGCTGGCATCGTCGTAATGATAACTGGAGGAGAGTTCCACTCCACACCCCTGGCCAGATTGACTTCTTTCCGCCACCACCAAAGGGACCTCTTGCCCCTGGACAGGAGCTGGACTGTCAGATCCAAAGTAGATCTGTCCCCGTTCCAAACCTTCAGAAGGGAGGCCTGCAGTGGTTGCTGGTGGAATCTCGCCCAGGGGACAGCTGGGAAACATGAAGTCATGAGACCAACTGCCCTCATAATCTCCCTTATTGTCGCAAATAGATTGCTCTGCAATTTGACAGCATCTGACCCATCCTGAGAAACTTTTCTCGAGGAAGGAACAGCTTTCTCTCTACCGGGGAAATTTCGTACCCCCAGATAGGCAACTCTCTGGGAGGGAGTTAAGCGTGACTTGTCCCTGTTTAGGAGCCACCCCAGTTTCAAAACGAAGTCCTGAGCAACCTGCAGGTCCTCTGTCAGCGGTTGGTGAGACCTGGCCACGAAGAGGAGATTGTCCAGATAGGGAACGATCAGAATAGACCTCATTCTTAGGGGAGCTAAGGCCTCCGCAAGCACCTTCATACGAAAGGAGGAGCCTGACACTGCCAACGGTGGATCTCTGAACCCATCCTTACTGCTATTCTTAGGTATTTCTGATACGCATGATGAACGGGAATGTGAAGATACGCACCTCAGATCCTCAGAGCCATGAAACAACATGGGTAAAGGATGTTCAGAGAAGATAGATTCCATCCTGGAGTGCTTGTATCTTAGAGACGGAGGGGCGCAGAGTCAGGATAAGGCAAAACTAGCCCGTGGGCTTCTTCACTACAAAAACATGGGAATAACATCCCCTGCCCCGCTCGTGGGGAACTCAAGTAAGGACCTGCTGATCTACCAGGTCTCCAATTAGGCCACCGAGGGCCTGTGCCTTTTCCCGATCCTTGGGAAGGTGGGTTACCAGACACTTGGCGGGGGAACTGAAGTCGAACTCCAACCTGTACCCTTTCTCTATCAAAGTCTAGGATGTACAGGTTCAACGAGACTGAAGCCCACTGAGGGAGAAAGGTCTCCAGCCTTCCTCCCACTGGGACGCTCAAGTCATTGAGATTTGGCGGGGCTTTGAGGAGGATTGAATAAAATCCCCCGTTTTCCTCTATGCAATGCTTCTTGGGCTGAATATCCTTAACCCGCTGGGCTTGTGTCTTCTGACGAAAAACCATACTGGAGTAGGACCTCTTCTTACTCTCGGGAAATGCCTTCTTTTTATTGGCTGTACACTCCAGAGCCTCCTCGAGACCTGGACCGAAAAGATTATGTCCAGTAAAGGCTAAGGCACAAAGGAGCAATTTAGATGCGGAGTCCTCTGCCCCCAGGTTCTTAACCATAATGCCCTGCTAGCTGAGTTCACTAGGGCAGAGGTTCGAGGCATCCATGAGGAAACCCACCGCTTTAAACAGCAAAGGAAAAGATCTTAGAATTTGCTGTCTGGAGGTTCCTGCCGAGAGATGCGACTGTAACTGGGTAAGCCAGCATTCCAAATTTCTGGTGACACAGGTAGCCAATAAAGCTTGATGGAGGTGGAATCCAAGGCCCTGCGGAGTAAGACTTCACCCCTTTTATCCATAGGATCATTCAGAGCCCCCATATCTTCAAATGCGAAGTCCATCTACTCAGACTTTAGATAAGGGGGGCGTCTAACTTCGGAAACTTGTTCCATGGCTGGGATCCGCTATCCTCAAAAGGAAATTATTATTAGCAGAAAGAGAGGGTTTCCTCTCAGGGCTTTCCCATTGCTGCTTAATGGCTTCCATCAGGGAACTATGGACGGGAAAGACCCTTGTCTTTTTAGCATGTAGACCCTGATACACGAGGTCCTGCTTAGATAGCCATACATCCTTCTCCTCGATCTCTAAAGTTTCCAAGATAGTCTTAAGGAGGTTGTCTACATCCTCAAGGGCCCGCTTGTACCTGGAACCTGTGGAGGAGCAAACCTCACCATCCTCCTCATCTGAGCCTGAATCCACCCGTGAGAAAGCAAGGGACCTAGGATCCTCCACCAGGTCTTCCTCCACTCCTGATGCCTCTGATACCCCCGTACCCATCGACTTGGTCCAAGGACCCAGGGGTGACTGCATTTTTTCCAATAGGGATCTAAATGATTGAAATGTAGATGACAGGTCATCCTTAAAGCGGAGTTCCACCTAACAAAAAAATAAATAAATAAAAGTCAGCAGCTACAAAAACTGTAACTTACCTGTCCCCGGGTCCAACGGTGTCCTCACCACGGCTGGTTTCACCGGCCGTCTTCTCTCCCTAGCGCCAGCATCTTCAGTGTGGGCCCCCAGCTGTGATAGCTTGGTGCCCACTGCGCATGCCTGAGAAGGAAGCGTGCCCACCGTCACCCGCACTCAGAGAAGGAAGCGTGCCCACCGTCACCCGCAATCAGAGAAGGAAGCGGGCCCACCGTCACCCGCACTCAGAGAAGGAAGAGGGCCCACCGTCACCCGCACTCAGAGAAGGAAGAGGGCCCACCGTCACCCGCACTCAGAAGGAAGAGGGCCCACCGTCACCCGCACTCAGAAGGAAGAGGGCCCACCGTCACCCGCACTCAGAAGGAAGAGGGCCCACCGTCACCCGCACTCAGAAGGAAGAGGGCCCACCGTCACCCGCACTCAGAAGGAAGCGGGCCCACCGTCACCCGCACTCAGAGAAGGAAGAGGGCCCACCGTCACCCGCACTCAGAAGGAAGAGGGCCCACCGTCACCCGCAATCAGAGAAGGAAGAGGGCCCACCGTCACCCGCAATCAGAGAAGGAAGAGGGCCCACCGTCACCCGCAATCAGAGAAGGAAGAGGGCCCACCGTCACCCGCAATCAGAGAAGGAAGAGGGCCCACCGTCACCCGCAATCAGAGAAGGAAGAGGGCCCACCGTCACCCGCACTCAGAGAAGGAAGAGGGCCCACCGTCACCCGCACTCAGAAGGAAGAGGGCCCACCGTCACCCGCACTCAGAAGGAAGCGTGCCCACCGTCACCCGCACTCAGAGAAGGAAGCGTGCCCACCGTCACCCGCACTCAGAGAAGGAAGCGTGCCCACCGTCACCCGCACTCAGAGAAGGAAGCGTGCCCACCGTCACCCGCACTCAGAGAAGGAAGCGTGCCCACCGTCACCCGCACTCAGAGATTGGGGAAAGAGAACTAACCACCCCCAGGGGTCAGCAAGAGGGGATACAGAGTCCCCAAGCCTTCCCGAGAGGAGACGGTGCCTGAAGAACCAGAGTCCACTTGAGAGGGGCCAGCGCCTTCCATCACGTCCCTTGTGGTGTGGAGCCGCAGCCTCTGCCCGACCAGAAGCCTGCGCCACTATGGAGACGGGAACCATGAGTCTCCAGCGCCCGTCGATGACGTCACCACAACCAGAACTTCTGGTGTTTGAAGCGCACCTTCCGGAAGTCGCGGCTGCCCGCCTGGCACACTGCACAAAAGTAGCCGCAGCCCCCTCCCAGGAAGGCGGAATGACGGGCATCAAAAGTCCTGGACCCTTCCGTGCTGGGCAGACACCACCGACGGTCATCCTCCACTGATGCATGGAAGGACATGAGGAGCGCAGCCCCACTCCCCACATGGAGGGATCATGCCGGGCAGGAGGAGGTAAGCCAGAACAGGAGCCACCAGCACCCCCCAGGGCCTAGGGCTTCCACACAGTTAGTTCTTTGAGATTGCACCCGTTCCTCAGGAGAAAACACTAAAAAAACCTGAAGAGGGAGGCCTGGGGGTCCACCTTGTAAAATACTGAGCTTACGTGTTTCCTGTCCTGGAGGGGGGAGCTCTATGTCTCAAGGAGGCTGACCTGGAAGACGTTTGGAGAAAATAAAATTGATACAATTTGTGACGAGATCTCGACTGTACAGACATCTCCCTCACCCTACACCCCTTGTCCGCCAGACGTCTCCCTCACCCTACACCCCTTGTCCGCCAGACGTCTCCCTCACCCTACACCCCTTGTCCACCAGATATCTCCCTCACCCTACACCCCTTGTCCACCAGACATCTCCCTCACCCTACACCCCTTGTCCGCCAGACATCTCCCTCACCCTACACCCCTTGTCCGCCAGACATCTCCCTCACCCTACACCCCTTGTCCGCCAGACGTCTCCCTCACCCTACACCCGTTGTCTGCCAGACATCTCCCTCACCTTACACTCCTTGTCCGCCAGACGTCTCCCTCACCTTACACCCCTTGTCCGCCAGACGTCTCCCTCACCCTACACCCCTTGTCCGCCAGACGTCTCCCTCACCCTACACCCCTTGTCCGCCAGACGTCTCCCTCACCCTACACCCCTTGTCCGCCAGACGTCTCCCTCACCCTACACCCCTTGTCCGCCAGACATCTCCCTCAACCTACACCCCTTGTCCGCCAGACCTCTCCCTCACCATACACCTCTTGTCCGCCAGACGTCTCTCTCACCCTACACCCCTTGTCCGCCAGACGTCTCCCTCACCCTACACCCCTTGTCCGCCAGATGTCTCCCTCACCCTACACTCCTTGTCCGCCAGACGTCTACCTCACCCTACACCCCTTGTCCGCCAGACGTCTCCCTCACCCTACACTCATTGTCCGCCAGACGTCTCCCTCATCCTACCCTCCTTGTCCGCCAGACGTCTCCCTCACCCTACCCTCCTTGTCCGCCAGACGTCTCCCTCACCCTACCCTCCTTGTCCGCCAGACGTCTCCCTCACCCTACACCCCTTGTCCGCCAGACATCTCCCTCACCCTACACTCCTTGTCCGCCAGACATCTCCCTCACCCTACACCCCTTGTCCGCCAGACATCTCCCTCACCCTACACTCCTTGTCCGCCAGACATCTCCCTCACCCTACACTCATTGTCCGCCAGACGTCTCCCTCACCCTACACCCCTTGTCCGCCAGACGTCTCCCTCACCCTACACCCATTGTCCGCCAGACATCTCCCTCACCCTACACTCCTTGTCCGCCAGACATCTACCTCACCCTACACCCCTTGTCCGCCAGACATCTCCCTCACCCTACACTCATTGTCCGCCAGACGTCTCCCTCATCCTACACTCCTTGTCCGCCAGACGTCTACCTCACCCTACACCCCTTGTCCGCCAGACGTCTCCCTCACCCTACACTCATTGTCCGCCAGACGTCTCCCTCATCCTACCCTCCTTGTCCGCCAGACGTCTCCCTCACCCTACCCTCCTTGTCCGCCAGACGTCTCCCTCACCCTACACTCCTTGTCCGCCAGACATCTCCCTCACCCTACACTCCTTGTCCGCCAGACGTCTCCCTCACCCTACACCCCTTGTCCGCCAGACCTCTCCCTCACCCTACACCCCTTGTCCACCTGCACAATCTATACTTCCTTTGTGTAACCCAGCTACTGTAGAGGAGGTTGGTCGACTGTTTTCTAAAGAGCACCTAACCCCCTGCCCCCTGGACCCTGTTCCCTCGCAAATACTCTGGTCATCCCCTGGCTCTATCCTTCATTCTTTATCTCATATCTTCAATCTCTCCCTTTCTACTGGCATCTTCCCCAACTCTCCAAAACATGCGCTAGTCAACCCCAAACTTAAAAAGGCCTCACTGGAACCCACCAATCTTAGCAACCTAAGACCCATCTCCTTCTCACTGGACCCCACCAATCTTAGCAACCTAAGACCCATCTCCTTCTCACTGGACCCCACCAAATCTTAGCAACCTAAGACCCATCTCCTTCTCACTGGACCCCACCAATCTTAGCAACCCAAGACCCATCTCCTTCTCACTGGACCCCACCAAATCTTAGCAACCTAAGACCCATCTCCTTCTCACTGGACCCCACCAATCTTAGCAACCCAAGACCCATCTCCTTCTCACTGGACCCCACCAAATCTTAGCAACCTAAGACCCATCTCCTTCTCACTGGACCCCACCAATCTTAGCAACCTAAGACCCATCTCCTTCTCACTGGAACCCAACAATCTTAGCAACCTAAGACCCATCTCCTCACTGGACCCCACCAATCTTAGCAACCTAAGACCCATCTCCTTCTCACTAGACCCCACCAATCTTAGCAACCTAAGACCCATCTCCTTCTCACTGGACCCCACCAATCTTAGCAAC
Organism: Staurois parvus; assembly: GCF_062004578.1. Classification (NCBI taxonomy): domain Eukaryota; kingdom Metazoa; phylum Chordata; class Amphibia; order Anura; family Ranidae; genus Staurois; species Staurois parvus. The sequence goes on along the minus strand of NW_028320367.1, from coordinate 52,553 downwards.
CCAAGACCCATCTCCTTCTCACTGGACCCCACCAAATCTTAGCAACCTAAGACCCATCTCCTTCTCACTGGACCCCACCAATCTTAGCAACCTAAGACCCATCTCCTTCTCACTGGACCCCACCAATCTTAGCAACCCAAGACCCATCTCCTTCTCACTGGACCCCACCAAATCTTAGCAACCTAAGACCCATCTCCTTCTCACTGGACCCCACCAATCTTAGCAACCTAAGACCCATCTCCTTCTCACTGGAACCCACCAATCTTAGCAACCCAAGACCCATCTCCTTCTCACTGGACCCCACCAAATCTTGGCAACCTAAGACCCATCTCCTTCTCACTAGACCCCACCAATCTTGGCAACCTAAGACCCATCTCCTTCTCACTAGACCCCACCAATCTTGGCAACCTAAGACCCATCTCCTCCTCACTGGATCCCACCAATCTTGGCAACCTAAGACCCATCTCCTCCTCACTGGACCCCACCAATCTTGGCAACCTAAGACCCATCTCCTCCTCACTGGATCCCACCAATCTTGGCAACCTAAGACCCATCTCCTCACTGGACCCCACCAATCTTGGCAACCCAAGACCCATCTCCTTACTCCCTTTTGCCTCCAAACTCCTTGAACGTCTAGTCTACAACCAGCTGACCTGCCACCTCACCTTCTCCATCCCCTTCAATCTGGATTTCGCCCACAACACACAGAAACTGATCTCCTAAAACTCACAAACAACTTACTAACCGCTAAAGCCAATGGCCACCATTCCAGACTCTTACTCTTGGACCTCTCCGCTGCCTCTGACACAGCTGACTACCCCCTCCTCCTCAAAAAACTCTATTGACTTGGTGTCATGACTGTACTCTCCATTGGTTGGAACCTTACTTATCTCACCGCACCTTCAGTGTCACAACGCTACTTCCTCCTCTTACTGACGGGGCCCCCCAAGGTTCTGTCCTTGGACCTCTCCTCCTCCTGTCAGGGCCCCCCAAGGTTCTGTCCTTGGACCTCTCCTCCTCTTACTGACGGGGCCCCCCAAGGTTCTGTCCTTGGACCTCTCCTCCTCTTACTGACGGGGCCCCCCCAAGGTTCTGTCCTTGGACCTCTCCTCCTCTTACTGACGGGGCCCCCCAAGGTTCTGTCCTTGGACCTCTCCTCCTCTTACTGACGGGGCCCCCCAAGGTTCTGTCCTTGGACCTCTCCTTCTCCTCTTACTGTCGGGGTCCCCCAAGGTTCTGTCCTTGGACCTCTCCTCCTCCTGTCGGGGTCCCCCAAGGTTCTGTCCTTGGACCTCTCCTCCTCCTGTCAGGGTCCCCCAAGGTTCTGTCCTTGGACCTCTCCTCCTCCTGTCAGGGTCCCCCAAGGTTCTGTCCTTGGACCTCTCCCCATCAGTCTCCTCCTCAGCTCACCCCATCCGTTTCCTCCTCCGCTCCCCCCATCAGTCTCCTCCTCCGCTCACCCCATCAGTCTCCTCCTCCGCTCACCCCATCAGTCTCCTCCTCCGCTCACCCCATCAGTCTCCTCCTCCGCTCACCCCATCAGTCTCCTCCTCCGCTCACCCCATCCGTCTCCTCCTCCGCTCACCCCATCCGTCTCCTCCTCCGCTCACCCCATCCGTCTCCTCCTCCGCTCACCCCATCCGTCTCCTCCTCCGCTCACCCCATCAGTCTCCTCCTCCGCTCACCCCATCAGTCTCCTCCTCCGCTCACCCCATCAGTCTCCTCCTCCGCTCACCCCATCAGTCTCCTCCTCCGCTCACCCCATCAGTCTCCTCCTCCGCTCACCCCATCAGTCTCCTCCTCCACTCACCCCATCCGTTTCCTCACGTATCACCGATTTACTAACAGACATATCAGACTGGATGTCACTCCACTTCCTAAAACTCAATCTATCCAAAACTGAGCCCATAATATTACCTCCCCCCCACGTGCCTCTTCCCTCTTTCTCGGTCAGGATCAATAGCACCACTATCAGCCCATCCCCCCCCCATGCCGGGGTGCTCGGGGAACCCTGGATTCTGATCTGTCCTCTCAGGCCCACATCCAATCCCTGTCCAATCATGGAGCCTCAACCTCCACAACATCTCCAGAATACGCCCCGTCCTGACCAATCACACCACACAGCTCCTAATTCACTCCCTGATCATCTCCCACCTCAACTACTGAAACTCCCTCCTCATTGGATGACCTTTACACAGGCCACACCCCCTCCAGTCCATCATGAATACTGCAGCCAGGGTCATCTACCTTACCGACCGCTCCGTGTCCTCCACCCCTCTCTGCCAATCCCTCCACTGGCCTCCACTCAGTGTCCTCCACCCCCCTCTGCCAATCCCTCCACTGGCCTCCACTCAGTGTCCTCTACCCCTCTCTGCCAATCCCTCCACTGGCCTCCACCCCTCTCTGCCAATCCCTCCACTGGCCTCCACCCCCCTCTGCCAATCCCTCCACTGGCCTCCACTCAGTGTCCTCCACCCCCCTCTGTCATTCCCTCCACTGGCCTCCGCTCAGTGTCCTCCACCCCCCTCTGCCAATCCCTCCACTGGCCTCCACTCAGTGTCCTCCACCCCCCTCTGCCAATCCCTCCACTGGCCTCCACTCAGTGTCCTCCACCCCCCTCTGCCAATCCCTCCACTGGCCTCCACTCAGTGTCCTCCACCCCCCTCTGCCAATCCCTCCACTGGCCTCCACTCAGTGTCCTCCACCCCCCTCTGCCAATCCCTCCACTGGCCTCCACTCAGTGTCCTCCACCCCCCTCTGCCAATCCCTCCACTGGCCTCCACTCAGTGTCCTCCACCCCCCTCTGCCAATCCCTCCACTGGCCTCCACTCAGTGTCCTCCACCCCCCTCTGCCAATCCCTCCACTGGCCTCCACTCAGTGTCCTCCACCCCTCTCTGCCAATCCCTCCACTGGCCTCCACTCAGTGTCCTCCACCCCTATATCATGTATATCCCCCCCCATACGGAGTATATAATGTATATCCCCCCCCCATACGGAGTATATAATGTATATCCCCCCCCCATACGGAGTATATAATGTATATCCCCCCCATACGGAGTATATAATGTATATCCCCCCCATACGGAGTATATAATGTATATCCCCCCCATACGGAGTATATAATGTATATCCCCCCCATACGGAGTATATAATGTATATCCCCCCCATACGGAGTATATAATGTATATCCCCCCCATACGGAGTATATAATGTATATCCCCCCCCCATACGGAGTATATAATGTATATCCCCCCCATACGGAGTATATAATGTATATCCCCCCCATACGGAGTATATAATGTATATCCCCCCCCATACGGAGTATATAATGTACCCCCCCCATACGGAGTATATAATGTATATCCCCCCCATACGGAGTATATAATGTACCCCCCCCATACGGAGTATATAATGTATATCCCCCCCATACGGAGTATATAATGTATATCCCCCCCATACGGAGTATATAATGTATATCCCCCCCATACGGAGTATATAATGTACCCCCCCATACGGAGTATATAATGTATATCCCCCCCCATACGGAGTATATAATGTACCCCCCCCCATACGGAGTATATAATGTATATCCCCCCCATACGGAGTATATAATGTACCCCCCCCATACGGAGTATATAATGTATATCCCCCCCCATACGGAGTATATAATGTATATCCCCCCCCCATACGGAGTATATAATGTACCCCCCCCATACGGAGTATATAATGTATATCCCCCCCCATACGGAGTATATAATGTATATCCCCCCCCCATACGGAGTATATAATGTATATCCCCCCCCCATACGGAGTATATAATGTACCCCCCCCATACGGAGTATATAATGTATATCCCCCCCCCCATACGGAGTATATAATGTACCCCCCCATACGGAGTATATAATGTATATCCCCCCCCATACGGAGTATATAATGTACCCCCCCATACGGAGTATATAATGTATATCCCCCCCCCATATGGAGTATATAATGTACCCCCCCCCCATACGGAGTATATAATGTACCCCCCCATACGGAGTATATAATGTATACCCCCCCCATACGGAGTATATAATGTATATCCCCCCCCATATGGAGTATATAATGTATATCCCCCCCATACGGAGTATATAATGTACCCCCCCATACGGAGTATATAATGTACCCCCCCCATACGGAGTATATAATGTACCCCCCCATACGGAGTATATAATGTATATCCCCCCCCATACGGAGTATATAATGTACCCCCCCCATACGGAGTATATAATGTATATCCCCCCCCATACGGAGTATATAATGTATATCCCCCCCCATACGGAGTATATAATGTATATCCCCCCCCATACGGAGTATATAATGTATATCCCCCCCCCATACGGAGTATATAATGTACCCCCCCCATACGGAGTATATAATGTATATCCCCCCCCATACGGAGTATATAATGTATATCCCCCCCCATACGGAGTATATAATGTATATCCCCCCCCCATACGGAGTATATAATGTATATCCCCCCCCCCATACGGAGTATATAATGTATATCCCCCCCATACGGAGTATATAATGTATATCCCCCCCATACGGAGTATATAATGTACCCCCCCCATACGGAGTATATAATGTATATCCCCCCATACGGAGTATATAATGTACCCCCCCCATACGGAGTATATAATGTACCCCCTCATACAGAGTATATAATGTATATCCCCCCCCATACGGAGTATATAATGTACCCCCCCATACGGAGTATATAATGTACCCCCTCATACGGAGTATATAATGTATATCCCCCCCCATACGGAGTATATAATGTATATCCCCCCCCCATACGGAGTATATAATGTATATCCCCCCCCCATACGGAGTATATAATGTACCCCCCCCATACGGAGTATATAATGTACCCCCCCCATACGGAGTATATAATGTACCCCCTCATACGGAGTATATAATGTATATCCCCCCCATACGGAGTATATAATGTATATCCCCCCCCATAAGGAGTATATAATGTATAATGTATATCCCCCCCCCCATACGGAGTATATAATGTACCCCCCCATACGGAGTATATAATGTATATCCCCCCCATACGGAGTATATAATGTACCCCCCCCATACGGAGTATATAATGTATATCCCCCCCCCCATACGGAGTATATAATGTATATCCCCCCCCATACGGAGTATATAATGTACCCCCCCCATACGGAGTATATAATGTATATCCCCCCCATACGGAGTATATAATGTACCCCCCCCATACGGAGTATATAATGTATATCCCCCCCCCATACGGAGTATATCATGTATATCCCCCCCATACAGAGTATATAAATGTATATTCCCCCCCCCCCCATACGGAGTATATAATGTACCCCCCCATACGGAGTATATCATGTATATCCCCCCCATACAGAGTATATAAATGTATATTCCCCCCCCCCCATACGGAGTATATAATGTACCCCCCCCGGGCTCTCACCCCCTCCTCTCTGTCTCTCTGTCTCCGGGGCTCCGATCCTCCCGCACGCCGCTGTGTAGTCGGTGCTCCAATAATTCCATCCTCCGGGAACTTCTCCCCGAGATCTATGGTTCCCCCCCCCGACATCACTTCAGTCCGCCCGGACCATCCCCTCCGATCCCCCCCATCCATCCCCTCCGACCCTCCCATCATCCTCACCCGTCCCCGGGCCCTCTTCCTGTACCAGACGGATCACACCGCCCGGGGAGGACATTGTGTGACGGACCGCCGGAAGTTCACCATCCGAGGAGTCAGCGCTAAGGAGGGGGAGGGGCGGAGGGAGGTAGGTTGGTATGGATGGGGGGGAGGAAGGAGGTAGGTGTGTATGGATAGGGGGGGGGAGGAGTGAGGTAGGTGAGTATGGATGGGGGGGAGGAGTGAGGTAGGTGGGTATGGATAGGGGGGAGGAGTGAGGTAGGTGGGTATGGATAGGGGGGGAGGAGTGAGGTAGGTGGGTATGGATAGGGGGGGAGGAGTGAGGTAGGTGAGTATGGATAGGGGGGGAGGAGTGAGGTAGGTGGGTATGGATGGGGGGAGGAGTGAGGTAGGTGGATATGGATGGGGGGAGGGGAGGAGCTAGGTGTGTATGGATAGGGGGGGAGGAGTGAGGTAGGTGGGTATGGATGGGGGGGAGGAGTGAGGTAGGTGGGTATGGATAGGGGGGGAGGAGTGAGGTAGGTGGGTATGGATAGGGGGGGGAGGAGTGAGGTAGGTGGGTATGGATAGGGGGGGAGGAGTGAGGTAGGTGGGTATGGATGGGGGGGAGGAGTGAGGTAGGTGGGTATGGATAGGGGGGGAGGAGTGAGGTAGGTGGGTATGGATAGGGGGGGAGGAGTGAGGTAGGTGGGTATGGATAGGGGGGGAGGAGTGAGGTAGGTGGGTATGGATGGGGGGGAGGAGTGAGGTAGGTGGGTATGGATGGGGGGGAGGAGTGAGGTAGGTGGGTATGGATAGGGGGGGAGGAGTGAGGTAGGTGGGTATGGATAGGGGGGGAGGAGTGAGGTAGGTGGGTATGGATGGGGGGAGGAGTGAGGTAGGTGGATATGGATGGGGGGAGGGGAGGAGCTAGGTGTGTATGGATAGGGGGGAGGAGGGAGGGAGGTAGGTGTGTATGGATGGGGGGAGGAGGGAGGTAGGTGGGCATGGATGGGGGGAGGGGAGGAGCTAGGTGTGTATGGATAGGGGGGAGGAGGGAGGTAGGTGGGTATGGATGGGGGGAGGGGAGGAGCTATTGTGTATGGATGGGGGGAGGAGTGAGGTAGGTGGGTATGGATGGGGGAGGAGGGAGGTAGGTGGGTATGGTTGGGGGTTGGGAGGTAGGTGTGTATGGGTGGGGGGAGGGGAGGAGCTAATTGTGTATGGATGGGGGAGGAGTGAGGTAGGTGGGTATGGATGGGGGGAGGAGGGAGGTAGGTGGGTATGGATAGGGGGGGAGGAGTGAGGTAGGTGAGTATGGATAGGGGGGGAGGAGTGAGGTAGGTCATCGATCAGCACAAGGTGTCTCTCCGGGGGGTGGACGTTGTGTGGAGTTGAAATTCAGCTGAAATGCCCCCCCCCGCACACTGAGGGGTCACATGTCCCGGAGTGGGGTCACCGCTCTGATTTCCCATTCTGGGGTCACGTCGGAGTTATGGGGTGTTCTGCTGTGCTGGCCGCTTGTTATTTCCAATGATCTGCCTCAATACAACACATGGGGGGGGGGCCATGAGTACAATGTGGGGGGGGCCCTGAGTACAATGTGGGGGGGGGCCCTGAGTACAATGTGTGGGGGGCCCTGAGTACAGTGTACAATGTGGAGGGGCCCCTGAGTACAATGTACTATGTGGAGGGGCCCCCGAGTACAATGTGGAATGGCCCCCAGATACAGTGTACAATGTGGAGGGGCCCTGAGTACAATGTGGGGGGCCCCTGAGTAAAATGTGGGGGGGGCCTGAGTACAGTGTACAATGTGGAGGGGCCCCTGAGTACAATGTGGAATGGCCCCCAGATACAGTGTACAATGTGGAGGGGCCCCAGAGTACAATGTGGAGGGGCCCCTGAGTACAATGTGGGGGGGGCCCTGAGTACAATGTACTATGTGGGTGGGGCCCCCGAATACAATATGAAATGGCCCCCAGATACAGTGTAGAGGGGCCCCTGAATAGTGTCCGGGCCCTATAATGAGGGGTGACTCTTCTGATTGTCTTCTCCCCGCCCCCGCAGAGCCGCACATCCCAGGAATGAGCTCCTTGGTGGTCTATGAGGATTCGGACGGATCGATGAGCGATGGAAATACAGAAAGATCCGCCGGACAGCCAACGCCTTCAGGGGCCCGGAGTGACTTCACCCCCCACCCAGCCCATGTCACCAAAGGGACTCCCAGTGCGGGTTGGGACCCACCCTGCTCTGACAGCCAATGGGATCACACCATGCCGAGGTTCCCTGGTCCTTCTCACTCGATGGACATAAAACGGACCAATTCAGATATTACCTGCAGAAGCGTTGGGGCCCCCCAGAAGAGGGCCCCCAGCAGCGGAGTCCGACCGTATATTCCTAAGAGACTCCGCCAGGAACAAAGCAGTGTGGTGGAGGAGACCCGGAGAGGTGGAGAGCCACATGACCTCACCGTCCAATCAGAACGCAGTGTCTACAGACTCTCTGACTACCTGGGGCCACACCTACAGCTGAAATACCAGGACACCCAGATCCCCCAGAAGGTGGTCTTCCAGCTAAGGGGGCACTCCGGCCCCGTGAACCGTGTCCAGTGGTGCCCGGTGAGGCAGTACAGCCACTTACTGCTCTCCGCCTCCATGGATGGGACAGTCAAGGTGAGTGTACCTACCTGTGTTCTGGAAGAAGGGGGGCGCCTCCCACTAACGGGCCACCTCACTGGGGTCACCTCACTGGGGCCACCTCACTGGGGCCACCTCACTGGGGCCACCTTCTAACATGAGCAGCGAGAAATCTCCAATCCAGCCAATGTGTTTTCTAGAATACCTCACTGGGGCCACCTCCTTGGGGCCACCTCCTTGGGGCCACCTCATTGGGGCCACCTCCTTGGGGCCACCTCATTGGGGCCACCTCACTGGGGCCACCTCCTTGGGGCCACCTCCTTGGGGCCACCTCACTGGGGCCACCTCACTGGGGCCACCTCCTTGGGGCCACCTCCTTGGGGCCACCTCACTGGGGCCACCTCACTGGGGTCACCTCCTTGGGGCCACCTCACTGGGGCCACCTCCTAGCACAAGCCCCAATCTCCAGTGCTGAGGTGGTCAGAGGAGGCTCGGTTGGTTTTTTTTGGGGGGGGGGGGGGGGTTGTGGGGGGATATACATTTCAGACTGTACCCCAACCTCTTAGAATTGTTATGTGTGGGGGGGAGGGGGGGGTAGATCTGGGGTTCCTATTGGACGATCTCCCTGGTATTGGATGTGTTCTCAGTCCTAGTCCCGGTGATGATGGTCGCAGTAGTGATGGTGGGGGACGTTACCTCAGGGGCGGTTCAGACAGCAGTCAAATCGTGGGGTTGTACCTCCCCCCAGTGCCCTATACTTGAGCCTGGGGTGTCATGTGGCCCCTTGGTGCTTGTAGTGTGGCCCTCAGACCCAGCAGCCTGTAGTGGGGTGTTGGTAGCATGTAGTCTGCAGACTGTATACTGAACATTATATATCGCCCTGCAGTGATGTTCCTCCATGATACACCGGGCGGGGCTCTGTGCCGGGTTCCTCCATGATACACCGGGCGGGGCTCTGTGCCGGGTTCCTCCATGATACACCGGGCGGGGCTCTGTGCCGGGTTCCTCCATGATACACCGGGCGGGGCTCTGTGCCGGGTTCCTCCATGATACACCGGGCGGGGCTCTGTGCCGGGTTCCTCCATGATACACCGGGCGGGGCTCTGTGCCGGGTTCCTCCATGATACACCGGACGGGGCTCTGTGCCGGGTTCCTCCATGATACACCGGGCGGGGCTCTGTGCCGGGTTCCTCCATGATACACCGGGCGGGGCTCTGTGCCGGGTTCCTCCATGATACACCGGGCGGGGCTCTGTGCCGGGTTCCTCCATGATACACCGGGCGGGGCTCTGTGCCGGGTTCCTCCATGATACACCGGGCGGGGCTCTGTGCCGGGTTCCTCCATGATACACCGGGCGGGGCTCTGTGCCGGGTTCCTCCATGATACACCGGGCGGGGCTCTGTGCCGGGTTCCTCCATGATACACCGGGCGGGGCTCTGTGCCAGGTTCCTCCATGATACACCGGGCGGGGCTCTGTGCCGGGTTCCTCCATGATACACCGGGCGGGGCTCTGTGCCGGGTTCCTCCATGATACACCGGGCGGGGCTCTGTGCCGGGTTCCTCCATGATACACCGGGCGGGGCTCTGTGCCGGGTTCCTCCATGATACACCGGGCGGGGCTCTGTGCCGGGTTCCTCCATGATACACCGGGCGGGGCTCTGTGCCGGGTTCCTCCATGATACACCGGGCGGGGCTCTGTGCCGGGTTCCTCCATGATACACCGGGCGGGGCTCTGTGCCGGGTTCCTCCATGATACACCGGGCGGGGCTCTGTGCCGGGTTCCTCCATGATACACCGGACGGGGCTCTGTGCCGGGTTCCTCCATGATACACCGGACGGGGCTCTGTGCCGGGTTCCTCCATGATACACCGGACGGGGCTCTGTGCCGGGTTCCTCCATGATACACCGGGCGGGGCTCTGTGCCGGGTTCCTCCATGATACACCGGGCGGGGCTCTGTGCCGGGTTCCTCCATGATACACCGGGCGGGGCTCTGTGCCGGGTTCCTCCATGATACACCGGGCGGGGCTCTGTGCCGGGTTCCTCCATGATACACCGGGCGGGGCTCTGTGCCGGGTTCCTCCATGATACACCGGGCGGGGCTCTGTGCCGGGTTCCTCCATGATACACCGGGCGGGGCTCTGTGCCGGGTTCCTCCATGATACACCGGGCGGGGCTCTGTGCCGGGTTCCTCCATGATACACCGGGCAGGCTCTGTGCCGGGTTCCTCCATGATACACCGGGCGGGGCTCTGTGCCGGGTTCCTCCATGATACACCGGGCAGGCTCTGTGCCGGGTTCCTCCATGATACACCGGGCGGGGCTCTGTGCCGGGTCTGGTGGCTCAGGCGGGGCTCTGTGCCGGGTCTGGTGGCTCAGGCGGGGCTCTGTGCCAGGTCTGGTGGCTCGGGCGGGGCTCTGTGCCGGGTCTGGTGGCTCGGGCGGGGCTCTGTGCCAGGTCTGGTGGCTTGGGCGGGGCTCTTTGCCGGGTCTGGTGGCTCGGGCGGGGCTCTGTGCCGGGTCTGGTGGCTCGGGTGAGGCTCTGTGCCGGGTCTGGTGGCTCGGGCGGGGCTCTGTGCCGGGTCTGGTGGCTCGGGCGGGGCTCTGTGCCGGGTTTGGTGGCTTGGGCGGGGCTCTGTGCCGGGTCTGGTGGCTCGGGCGGGGCTCTGTGCCGGGTCTGGTGGCTCGGAAGGGGCTCTGTGCCGGGTCTGGTGGCTCGGGTGAGGCTCTGTGTTGGGTGGCTTGGGCGGGGCTCTGTGCCAGGTCTGGTGGCTCGGGCGGGGCTCTGTGCCGGGTCTGGTGGCTCGGGCGGGGCTCTGTGCCGGGTCTGGTGGCTTGGGTGAGGCTCTGTGTTGGGTGGCTCGGGCGGGGCTCTGTGCCGGGTCTGGTGGCTCAGGCGGGGCTCTGTGCAGGGTCTGGTGGCTCGGGCGGGGTTCTGTGCCAGGTCTGGTGGCTCGGGCGGGGCTCTGTGCAGGGTCTGGTGGCTCGGGCGGGGCTCTGTGCCGGGTCTGGTGGCTCGGGCGGGGCTCTGTGCCGGGTCTGGTGGCTCGGAAGGGGCTCTGTGCCGGGTCTGGTGGCTCGGGTGAGGCTCTGTGTTGGGTGGCTTGGGCGGGGCTCTGTGCCAGGTCTGGTGGCTCGGGCGGGGCTCTGTGCCGGGTCTGGTGGCTTGGGTGAGGCTCTGTGTTGGGTGGCTCGGGCGGGGCTCTGTGCAGGGTCTGGTGGCTCGGGCGGGGCTCTGTGCAGGGTCTGGTGGCTCAGGCGGGGCTCTGTGCCGGGTCTGGTGGCTCGGGCGGGGCTCTGTGCCGGGTCTCTGGCACTCTTCTCATGTCTATGAGCACCATTGGTAGGAGGGATCCTCACCCCCGAGCTGACCGTCAGATTTCCCTCATCGTCCGTGTGAGGTTGGCCCTGAGCGGCTCCGTGTTCCTTCAGTGTGTCCCGCCCTTCATCCCTATCCTATGGGGGGGTGCTGATGGTGACCCCAGTAACCCCCCCACACCGTACACCGTCCATAGACACCGTCCATAGGAATACATGAGCATAAATGGCAGGCTGACCACACTGCTCCTTAATGAATTGTAGTGACTTGCCGTTGTCAGGCTGTAACAGGAAGTGAAGTTACTGGCGGGATCTTTAGACAAAAAACTGCAAATCCCTGGGAGGAGGAGCCGGGACACCTGTGCAAGACTGAAGGGGAGGAGCCGGGACACCTGTGCAAGACTGAAGGGGAGGAGCCGGGACACCTGTGCAAAGACTGAAGGGGAGGAGCCGGGATACCTGTGCAAGACTGAAGGGGAGGAGCCGGGACACCTGTGCAAGACTGAAGGGGAGGAGCCGGGACACCTGTGCAAAGACTGAAGGGGAGGAGCCGGGATACCTTTGCAAGACTGAAGGGGAGGAGCCGGGACACCTGTACAAGACTGAAGGGGAGGAGCCGGGACACCTGTACAAGACTGAAGGGGAGGAGCCGGGACACCTGAACAAGACTGAAGGCCCTCCGACCTCTGCCCTCCGACCTCTGCCCTCCGACCTCTGCCCTCCGACCTCCGCCCTCCGACCTCCGCCTTCCAACCTCTGCCCTCCGACCTCCAACCTCTGCCCTTCGACCTCCACCTTCCAACCTCTGCCCTTCGACCTCCGCCTTCTATCCTCTGCCCTCCGCCTTCCAACCTCTGCCCTCCGCCTTCCAACCTCTGCCCTCCGACCTCTGCCCTCCGACCTCTGCCCTCTGCCCTCCGACCTCCGCCCTGTGCCATTACTAGAGACTTCTCTTCGACCCCCACAGAGAGATGAGTGCCAAATGTACATAGATTGGATAGGCTGCATTCTCAGTGATGTCATCGCTCTCTAGTGAATGGATAGGCTGCATTCTCAGTGATGTCATCGCTCTCTAGTGAATGGATAGACTGCATTCTCAGTGATGTCATCGCTCTCTAGTGATTGGATAGGCTGCGTTCTCAGTGATGTCATCGCTCTCTAGTGAATGGATAGACTGCGTTCTCAGTGATGTCACCGCTCTCTAGTGATTGGATAGGCTGCGTTCTCAGTGATGTCATCGCTCTCTAGTGAATGGATAGACTGCGTTCTCAGTGATGTCATCGCTCTCTAGTGATTGGATAGGCTGCATTCTCAGTGATGTCATCGCTCTCTAGTGAATGAATAGGCTGCATTCTCAGTGATGTCACCGCTCTCTAGTGAATGGATAGACTGCATTCTCAGTGATGTCATCGCTCTCTAGTGATTGGATAGGCTGCGTTCTCAGTGATGTCATCGCTCTCTAGTGAATGGATAGACTGCGTTCTCAGTGATGTCATCGCTCTCTAGTGATTGGATAGGCTGCATTCTCAGTGATGTCATCGCTCTCTAGTGAATGAATAGGCTGCATTCTCAGTGATGTCACCGCTCTCTAGTGAATGGATAGGCTGCATTCTCAGTGATGTCATCGCTCTCTAGTGAATGGATAGACTGCGTTCTCAGTGATGTCATCGCTCTCTAGTGAATGGATAGGCTGCGTTCTCAGTGATGTCATCGCTCTCTAGTGAATGGATAGGCTGCGTTCTCAGTGATGTCATCGCTCTCTAGTGATTGGATAGGTTGCGTTCTCAGTGATGTCATCGCTCTCTAGTGAATGGATAGACTGCGTTCTCAGTGATGTCATCGCTCTCTAGTGATTGGATAGGCTGCGTTCTCAGTGATGTCATCGCTCTCTAGTGAACGGATAGGCTGCGTTCTCGGTGATGTCACCGCTCTCTAGTGAATGGATAGGCTGCATTCTCAGTGATGTCATCGCTCTCTAGTGAATGGATAGGCTGCATTCTCAGTGATGTCATCGCTCTCTAGTGATTGGATAGGCTGCGTTCTCAGTGATGTCACCGCTCTCTAGTGATTGGATAGGCTGCATTCACAGTGATGTCATCGCTCTCTAGTGAATGGATAGGCTGCATTCTCAGTGATGTCATCGCTCTCTAGTGAATGGATAGGCTGCATTCTCAGTGATGTCATCGCTCTCTAGTGATTGGATAGGCTGCGTTCTCAGTGATGTCACCGCTCTCTAGTGATTGGATAGGCTGCGTTCTCAGTGATGTCACCGCTCTCTAGTGATTGGATAGGCTGCATTCTCAGTGATGTCATCGCTCTCTAGTGATTGGATAGGCTGCGTTCTCAGTGATGTCATCGCTCTCTAGTGATTGGATAGGCTGCGTTCTCAGTGATGTCATCGCTCTCTAGTGATTGGATAGGCTGCATTCTCGGTGATGTCACCGCTCTCTAGTGAATGGATAGGCTGCATTCTCAGTGATGTCATCGCTCTCTAGTGAATGGATAGGCTGCGTTCTCGGTGATGTCATCGCTCTCTAGTGAATGAATAGGCTGCATTCTCAGTGATGTCACCGCTCTCTAGTGAATGGATAGGCTGCATTCTCAGTGATGTCATCGCTCTCTAGTGAATGGATAGACTGCGTTCTCAGTGATGTCATCGCTCTCTAGTGAATGGATAGGCTGCGTTCTCAGTGATGTCATCGCTCTCTAGTGAATGGATAGGCTGCGTTCTCAGTGATGTCATCGCTCTCTAGTGATTGGATAGGTTGCGTTCTCAGTGATGTCATCGCTCTCTAGTGAATGGATAGACTGCGTTCTCAGTGATGTCATCGCTCTCTAGTGATTGGATAGGCTGCGTTCTCAGTGATGTCATCGCTCTCTAGTGAACGGATAGGCTGCGTTCTCGGTGATGTCATCGCTCTCTAGTGATTGGATAGGCTGCATTCTCAGTGATGTCATCGCTCTCTAGTGAATGGATAGGCTGCGTTCTCGGTGATGTCACCGCTCTCTAGTGATTGGATAGGCTGCGTTCTCGGTGATGTCATCGCTCTCTAGTGATTGGATAGGCTGCGATCTCAGTGATGTCATCGCTCTCTAGTGATTGGATAGGCTGCGTTCTCGGTGATGTCATCGCTCTCTAGTGATTGGATAGGCTGCATTCTCGGTGATGTCTTCGCTCTCTAGTGATTGGATAGGCTTTGATCTCAGTGATGTCATCGCTCTCTAGTGATTGGATAGGCTGCGTTCTCAGTGATGTCATCGCTCTCTAGTGATTGGATAGGCTGCATTCTCGGTGATGTCATCGCTCTCTAGTGATTGGATAGGCTGCGATCTCGGTGATGTCATCGCTCTCTAGTGATTGGATAGGCTGTGATCTCGGTGATGTCATCGCTCTCTAGTGAATGGATAGGCTGTGATCTCGGTGATGTCATCGCTCTCTAGTGATTGGATAGGCTGCATTCTCGGTGATGTCACCTCTCTCTAGTGATTGGATAGGTTGCATTCTCAGTGATGTCACCGCTCTCTAGTGATTGGATAGGTTGCATTCTCGGTGATGTCACCGCTCTCTAGTGATTGGATAGGCTGTGATCTCGGTGATGTCATCGCTCTCTAGTGATTGGATAGGTTGCATTCTCAGTGATGTCACCGCTCTCTAGTGATTGGATAGGCTGCATTCTCAGTGATGTCACCGCTCTCTAGTGATTGGATAGGCTGCATTCTCAGTGATGTCATGGCTCTCTAGTGATTGGATAGGCAGTATTCTCAGTGATGTCACCGCTCTCTAGTGAATGGATAGGCTGCATTCTCAGTGATGTCACCGCTCTCTAGTGATTGGATAGGCTGCGTTCTCGGTGATGTCACCGCTCTCTAGTGATTGGATAGGCTGCATTCTCAGTGATGTCACCGCTCTCTAGTGATTGGATAGGCTGCATTCTCAGTGATGTCACCGCTCTCTAGTGATTGGATAGGCTGCGTTCTCGGTGATGTCACCGCTCTCTAGTGATTGGATAGGCTGCATTCTCAGTGATGTCACCGCTCTCTAGTGATTGGATAGGTTGCATTCTCAGTGATGTCACCGCTCTCTAGTGATTGGATAGGTTGCATTCTCGGTGATGTCACCGCTCTCTAGTGATTGGATAGGCTGTGATCTCGGTGATGTCATCGCTCTCTAGTGATTGGATAGGTTGCATTCTCAGTGATGTCACCGCTCTCTAGTGATTGGATAGGCTGCATTCTCAGTGATGTCACCGCTCTCTAGTGATTGGATAGGCTGCGTTCTCGGTGATGTCACCGCTCTCTAGTGATTGGATAGGCTGTGATCGGGTGGCTCCGGGTCGGGGAGATCGGACCGGTACTGCTTGTGTTCTATTATTAGAATATATTCGGCATTTGGTGGTTCTCATTGTTTCCTGTTCGGCAGAGAAGACTTCTCATGTCTTTGTGTTGCTCGGGGTGTCAGTTAGGAAGTCTTGTTGTCATGGAAACACAAAGCATTGGCTGTGATTTAACTCCAGCATGGCCCTGTGGGGGGGGGGGAGGTGTTATGGCGACATTCCTCCAGAAGTGGGCAGTGTGAGCACAGAGACCGCCATGCAGTGCTCAACCCTCCATGGATCATATATAGTGAATGTGGGGGGGATGGGACGGGGACTGATCAATGGTAACCATGACGATAACTGCCTGTCCCCCCCCCCCCCCCACCATTGGTGTGAAGGAGTTGTTCCCGTTCTCAGGATTGTGGAGACATTCAGAGATTCCACACAGAACAGATATTTCAGTTTTTATGGCGGAGAGACGGATCAGATTGTAGTTTGGACTCCGGGAATTCTTGGATCTCCATTGTAGTATGAAGAGCTTTCCATGGGGGGAGGGGGTCCTGCCAAATGGGAGCGGAGTCCAGCGTTCAGCTTTGGGTGGAGCAGGGAGGGGTTGTCTGTGATTGGCTGGTCAGTCCCGGGCAGATAGAAAGGATCCGAAGTCATGCAGCTGTGCCGTCATTTCTACATCAATCCGAGGAAGAGGGGAAAGGACCTGGATGTCACCCGGTACCGACCCCTACCCCCCTGTACAGCAGGGCTGGAGTGTGAGACACAGAAGAAGCATGCTGATAGGAGGAGACATCAGAATGACGAAGAGATGAGCTCATCACTGCTCTGCTTCTCTTGGCTTGTCATAGGGTGGGCCTAAGATGAACTGGGCTCAGAGGAAGTGGGTTTCATGATGCTTGCTTATCAGACTGAGGACATCTAGTGGCAGAAAAGGAGTATTGTGGGGGAAATCTATGTATTGAAGGCGACTGTGGCAGTGCAGGGAGGGAGGGAAACCCTCCACATTGGGACCCAACTTTTCCACACTTCTTAGAAAAATATATATTTTTTGTCTGTCTGTGATCCTGAAGATTGGGGGTTCCTGTTCCGGGATTGGAGGGTTCCTGTTCCGGGATTGGAGGGTTCCTGTTCCGGGATTTGGGGTTCCTGTTCCGGGATTTGGGGTTCCTGTTCAGGGATTGGGGGTTCCTGTTCCGGGATTGGGGGGTTCCTGTTCCGGGATTGGGGGGTTCCTGTTCCGGGATTGGGGTTCCTGTTCCGAGATTGGGGGTTCCTGTTCCGGGATTGGAGGGTTCCTGTTCCGAGATTGGGGGTTCCTGTTCCGGGATTGGGGTTCTTGTTCCGGGATTGGAGGGTTCCTGTTCGGGATTGGGGGGTTCCTGTTCTGGGATTGGGGGGTTCCTGTTCTGGGATTGGGGGGTTCCTGTTCTGGGATTGGGGTTCTTGTTCCAGGATTGGGGGGGTTTCCTGTTCCGGGATTGGGGGTTCCTGTTCCGGGATTGGGGTTTCTGGTTCCGGCGTTCCTGTTCCGGGATTGGGGTTCCTGTTCCGAGATTGGAGGGTTCCAGTTCCGGGATTGGGGTTCCTGTTCCAGGATTGGAGGGTTCCTGTTCCGGGATTGGGGGTTCCTGTTCCGAGATTGGGGGTTCCTATTCCAGGATTGGGGTTCTTGTTCCGGGATTGGAGGGTTCCTGTTCGGGATTGGTGGGCTCCTGTTCCGGGATTTGGGGTTCATGTTCTGGGATTGGGGGGGGGTTCCTGTTCCGGGATTTGGGGTTCATGTTCTGGGATTGGGGGGGTTTCTGTTCCGGGATTGGGGTTCTTGTTCCGAGATTGGGGGTTCCTGTTCCGGGATTGGGGGGTTCCTGTTCCGGGATTGGGGTTCTTGTTCCGGGATTGGGGGGTTCTTGTTCCGGGATTGGGGGGTTCCTGTTCCGGGATTGGGGGTTCCTGTTTCAGAATTGGGGGTTCCTGTTCCGGGATTGGGGGTTCCTGTTCCGGGATTAGGGTTCTTGTTCCGGGATTAGGGTTCTTGTTCCGGGATTGGGGGGTTCTTGTTCCGGGATTGGGGGGTTCCTGTTCCGGGATTGGGGGTTCCTGTTCCAGGATTTGGGTTCCTGTTCCGGGATTGGAGGGTTCCTGTTCCGGGATTGGAGGGTTCCTGTTCCGGGATTGGGGGTTCCTTTTCCGGGATTGGGGGGGGTTTCTGTTCCGGGATTGGGGTGTTCTTGTTCCGGGATTGGGGTTTTTGGTTCCAGCGTTCCTGTTCCGGGTTTGGGGTTCCTGTTTCGAGATTGGAGGGTTCCAGTTCCGGGATTGGGGTTCCTGTTCCAGGATTGGAGGGTTCCTGTTCCGGGATTAGGGGTTCCTGTTCCGAGATTGGGGGTTCCTATTCCAGGACTGGGGTTCTTGTTCCGGGATTGGAGGGTTCCTGTTCGGGATTGGTGGGCTCCTG
The DNA here is from genome assembly GCF_062004578.1 of Staurois parvus. Taxonomy (NCBI): domain Eukaryota; kingdom Metazoa; phylum Chordata; class Amphibia; order Anura; family Ranidae; genus Staurois; species Staurois parvus. Next base: position 34,150 of record NW_028320367.1, on the reverse strand, counting down.
TTCTGGGATTTGGGGTTCATGTTCTGGGATTGGGGGGGGTTCCTGTTCCGGGATTTGGGGTTCATGTTCTGGGATTGGGGGGGTTTCTGTTCTGGGATTGGGGTTCTTGTTCCGAGATTGGGGGTTCCTGTTCTGGGATTGGGGGGTTCCTGTTCCGGGATTGGGGGGTTCCTGTTCCGGGATTGGGGTTCTTGTTCCGGGATTGGGGGGTTCCTGTTCCGGGATTGGGGGTTCCTGTTCAGGGATTAGGGTTCTTGTTCCGGGATTAGGGTTCTTGTTCCGGGATTGGGGGGTTCCTGTTCCGGGATTGGGGGTTCCTGTTCCAGGATTTGGGTTCTTGTTCCGGGATTGGAGGGTTCCTGTTCCGGGATTGGAGGGTTCCTGTTCCGGGATTGGAGGGTTCCTGTTCCGGGATTGGGGGTTCCTGTTCCGGGATTGGGGGGGGGTTTCTGTTCCGGGATTGGGGTGTTCCTGTTCCGGGATTGGGGGGTTCCTGTTCCGGGATTGGGGGGGTTCCTGTTCCGGGATTGGGGGGGTTCCTGTTCCGGGATTGGGGGGTTCCTGTTCCGAGATTGGGGGTTCCTGTTCCGGGATTGGGGTTCCTGTTCTGGGATTGGGGGGGTTCCTGTTCCGGGATTGGGGTTCCTCTATCACCTCACATTTGTTAAACATGAAGTCTCCCCAATGACCAGAATCTTCCCGGGGTGCAGGAATCTGCAGTGGTGGCCTCCAGTAGATCTCCCTGCGGCCTGCAATGTCCCCTGTGATTGGACCGTCCAGTCGGGAAATATTGGGGTGTATGACCAGCTCCTCCTATCACAGAACGAGGAGACAATTCGGGAAACATTTCCGTCAATCAGACATTCACACCGCCTGACTGCGGCAGCTTGTCTCTTCACCGCGCCGGCACCATATGGCGTCCAATGTTCCTGAGCGCTTCTCTGAAACCAGACTTTGGTGGCGGTGGAGGAAAACGGCGGAGGAGGAAATCGGCGGAGGAGACGGATGGGAACATATGCTGAGCTGCTAAGTGTGTGATGTAATCGGGGGAGGGGGAGCGAATGTTAGGAAGTTCTATAGCAGACGATCGAATGCTAAATATTTTACCATTTGTGTACCGAAGAGGAGCGACAACGATCTATAGGGAGACGTGTAATCAATACGAGGAAGAGGGACGATCTATAGGGAGACGTGTGATCAATACGGGGAAGAGGGACGATCTATAGAGAGATGTGTAATCAATACGGGGAAGAGGGACGATCTATAGGGAGATGTGTAATCAATACGGGGAAGAGGGACGATCTATAGGGAGACGTGTAATCAATACGAGGAAGAGGGACGATCTATAGGGAGACGTGTAATCAATACGAGGAAGAGGGACGATCTATAGGGAGACGTGTAATCAATACGAGGAAGAGGGACGATCTATAGGGAGACGTGTGATCAATACGAGGAAGACGATCTATAGAGAGATGTGTAATCAATACGAGGAAGAGGGACGATCTATAGGGAGACGTGTAATCAATACGAGGAAGAGGGACGATCTATAGGGAGACGTGTAATCAATACGAGGAAGAGGAACGATCTATAGGGAGACGGGTAATCAATACGAGGAAGAGGGATGATCTATAGAGAGACGTGTAATCAATACGAGGAACAGGGACGATCTATAGGGAGACGGGTAATCAATACGAGGAAGAGGGACGATCTATAGGGAGACGTGTAATCAATACGAGGAAGAGGGACGATCTATAGAGAGACGTGTAATCAATACGAGGAAGAGGGACGATCTATAGGGAGACGTGTAATCAATACGAGGAAGAGGGACGATCTATAGGGAGACGTGTGATCAATACGGGGAAGAGGGACGATCTATAGGGAGACGTGTGATCAATACGAGGAAGAGGGACGATCTATAGGGAGACGCGTGATCAATACGAGGAACAGGGACGATCTATAGGGAGACGTGTAATCAATACGAGGAAGAGGGACGATCTATAGGGAGACGTGTAATCAATACGAGGAAGAGGGACGATCTATAGGGAGACGTGTAATCAATACGAGGAAGAGGGACGATCTATAGGGAGACGTGTAATCAATACGAGGAAGAGGGACGATCTATAGGGAGACGTGTAATCAATACGAGGAAGAGGGACGATCTATAGGGAGACGTGTAATCAATACGAGGAAGAGGGACGATCTATAGGGAGACGTGTAATCAATACGAGGAAGAGGGACGATCTATAGGGAGACGTGTAATCAATACGAGGAAGAGGGACGATCTATAGGGAGACGTGTAATCAATACGAGGAAGAGGGACGATCTATAGGGAGACGTGTAATCAATACGAGGAAGAGGGACGATCTATAGGGAGACGGGTAATCAATACGAGGAAGAGGGACGATCTATAGGGAGACGTGTAATCAATACGAGGAAGAGGGACGATCTATAGGGAGACGTGTAATCAATACGAGGAAGAGGGACGATCTATAGGGAGACGTGTAATCAATACAAGGAAGAGGGACGATCTATAGGGAGACGTGTAATCAATACGAGGAAGAGGGACGATCTATAGGGAGACGTGTGATCAATACGAGGAAGAGGGACGATCTATAGGGAGACGTGTGATCAATACGAGGAAGAGAGACGATCTATAGGGAGACGTGTGATCAATACGAGGAAGAGGGACGATCTATAGGGAGACGTGTGATCAATACGAGGAAGAGGGACGATCTATAGGGAGACGTGTGATCAATACGAGGAAGAGGGACGATCTATAGGGAGACGTGTGATCAATACGAGGAAGAGGACGATCTATAGAGAGACGTGTAATCAATACGAGGAAGAGAGACGATCTATAGGGAGACGTGTGATCAATACGAGGAAGAGGGACGATCTATAGGGAGACGTGTGATCAATACGAGGAAGAGGGACGATCTATAGGGAGACGCGTGATCAATACGAGGAAGAGGGACGATCTATAGGGAGACGCGTGATCAATACGAGGAAGAGGGACGATCTATAGGGAGACGTGTAATCAATACGAGGAAGAGGGACGATCTATAGGGAGACGTGTAATCAATACGAGGAAGAGGGGCGATCTATAGGGAGACGTGTAATCAATACGAGGAAGAGGGACGATCTATAGGGAGACGTGTAATCAATACGAGGAAGAGGGACGATCTATAGGGAGACGGGTAATCAATACGAGGAAGAGGGACGATCTATAGGGAGACGTGTAATCAATACGAGGAAGAGGGACGATCTATAGGGAGACGTGTAATCAATACGAGGAAGAGGGACGATCTATAGGGAGACGTGTAATCAATACGAGGAAGAGGGACGATCTATAGGGAGACGGGTAATCAATACGAGGAAGAGGGACGATCTATAGGGAGACGTGTAATCAATACGAGGAAGAGGGACGATCTATAGGGAGACGTGTAATCAATACGAGGAAGAGGGACGATCTATAGGGAGACGTGTAATCAATACGAGGAAGAGGGACGATCTATAGGGAGACGGGTAATCAATACGAGGAAGAGGGACGATCTATAGGGAGACGTGTAATCAATACGAGGAAGAGGGACGATCTATAGGGAGACGTGTAATCAATACGAGGAAGAGGGACGATCTATAGGGAGACGTGTAATCAATACGAGGAAGAGGGACGATCTATAGGGAGACGTGTAATCAATACGAGGAAGAGGGACGATCTATAGGGAGACGTGTGATCAATACGAGGAAGAGGGACGATCTATAGGGAGACGTGTGATCAATACGAGGAAGAGGACGATCTATAGAGAGACGTGTAATCAATACGAGGAAGAGGACGATCTATAGAGAGACGTGTGATCAATACGAGGAAGAGGGACGATCTATAGGGAGACGTGTGATCAATACGAGGAAGAGGGACGATCTATAGGGAGACGTGTAATCAATACGAGGAAGAGGGACGATCTATAGGGAGACGTGTAATCAATACGAGGAAGACGATCTATAGAGAGATGTGTAATCAATACGAGGAAGAGGGACGATCTATAGGGAGACGTGTAATCAATACGAGGAAGAGGGACGATCTATAGGGAGACGTGTAATCAATACGAGGAAGAGGGACGATCTATAGGGAGACGTGTAATCAATACGAGGAAGAGGGACGATCTATAGGGAGACGTGTAATCAATACGAGGAAGAGGGACGATCTATAGGGAGACGTGTAATCAATACGAGGAAGAGGGACGATCTATAGGGAGACGTGTAATCAATACGAGGAAGAGGGACGATCTATAGGGAGACGTGTAATCAATACGAGGAAGAGGGACGATCTATAGGGAGACGTGTAATCAATACGAGGAAGAGGGACGATCTATAGGGAGACGTGTAATCAATACGAGGAAGAGGGACGATCTATAGGGAGACGTGTAATCAATACGAGGAAGAGGGACGATCTATAGGGAGACGTGTAATCAATACGAGGAAGAGGGACGATCTATAGGGAGACGTGTAATCAATACGAGGAAGAGGGACGATCTATAGGGAGACGGGTAATCAATACGAGGAAGAGGGACGATCTATAGGGAGACGTGTAATCAATACGAGGAAGAGGGACGATCTATAGGGAGACGTGTAATCAATACGAGGAAGAGGGACGATCTATAGGGAGACGTGTAATCAATACAAGGAAGAGGGACGATCTATAGGGAGACGTGTAATCAATACGAGGAAGAGGGACGATCTATAGGGAGACGTGTGATCAATACGAGGAAGAGGGACGATCTATAGGGAGACGTGTGATCAATACGAGGAAGAGGGACGATCTATAGGGAGACGTGTGATCAATACGAGGAAGAGGGACGATCTATAGGGAGACGTGTGATCAATACGAGGAAGAGGACGATCTATAGAGAGACGTGTAATCAATACGAGGAAGAGAGACGATCTATAGGGAGACGTGTGATCAATACGAGGAAGAGGGACGATCTATAGGGAGACGTGTGATCAATACGAGGAAGAGGGACGATCTATAGGGAGACGCGTGATCAATACGAGGAAGAGGGACGATCTATAGGGAGACGCGTGATCAATACGAGGAAGAGGGACGATCTATAGGGAGACGTGTAATCAATACGAGGAAGAGGGACGATCTATAGGGAGACGTGTAATCAATACGAGGAAGAGGGGCGATCTATAGGGAGACGTGTAATCAATACGAGGAAGAGGGACGATCTATAGGGAGACGTGTAATCAATACGAGGAAGAGGGACGATCTATAGGGAGACGGGTAATCAATACGAGGAAGAGGGACGATCTATAGGGAGACGTGTAATCAATACGAGGAAGAGGGACGATCTATAGGGAGACGTGTAATCAATACGAGGAAGAGGGACGATCTATAGGGAGACGTGTAATCAATACGAGGAAGAGGGACGATCTATAGGGAGACGGGTAATCAATACGAGGAAGAGGGACGATCTATAGGGAGACGTGTAATCAATACGAGGAAGAGGGACGATCTATAGGGAGACGTGTAATCAATACGAGGAAGAGGGACGATCTATAGGGAGACGTGTAATCAATACGAGGAAGAGGGACGATCTATAGGGAGACGGGTAATCAATACGAGGAAGAGGGACGATCTATAGGGAGACGTGTAATCAATACGAGGAAGAGGGACGATCTATAGGGAGACGTGTAATCAATACGAGGAAGAGGGACGATCTATAGGGAGACGTGTAATCAATACGAGGAAGAGGGACGATCTATAGGGAGACGTGTAATCAATACGAGGAAGAGGGACGATCTATAGGGAGACGTGTGATCAATACGAGGAAGAGGGACGATCTATAGGGAGACGTGTGATCAATACGAGGAAGAGGACGATCTATAGAGAGACGTGTAATCAATACGAGGAAGAGGACGATCTATAGAGAGACGTGTGATCAATACGAGGAAGAGGGACGATCTATAGGGAGACGTGTGATCAATACGAGGAAGAGGGACGATCTATAGGGAGACGTGTAATCAATACGAGGAAGAGGGACGATCTATAGGGAGACGCGTGATCAATACGAGGAAGAGGGACGATCTATAGGGAGACGCGTGATCAATACGAGGAAGAGGGACGATCTATAGGGAGACGTGTAATCAATACGAGGAAGAGGGACGATCTATAGGGAGACGTGTAATCAATACGAGGAAGAGGGACGATCTATAGGGAGACGTGTGATCAATACGAGGAAGAGGGACGATCTATAGGGAGACGTGTGATCAATACGGGGAAGAGGGACGATCTATAGGGAGACGTGTGATCAATACGAGGAAGAGGGACGATCTATAGGGAGACGTGTGATCAATACGAGGAAGAGGGACGATCTATAGGGAGACGTGTAATCAATACGAGGAAGAGGGACGATCTATAGGGAGACGTGTGATCAATACGAGGAAGAGGGACGATCTATAGGGAGACGCGTGATCAATACGAGGAAGAGGGACGATCTATAGGGAGACGCGTGATCAATACGAGGAAGAGGGACGATCTATAGGGAGACGCGTGATCAATACGAGGAAGAGGGACGATCTATAGGGAGACGCGTGATCAATACGAGGAAGAGGGACGATCTATAGGGAGACGCGTGATCAATACGAGGAAGAGGTACGATCTATAGGGAGACGCGTAATCAATACGAGGAAGAGGGACGATCTATAGGGAGACGTGTAATCAATACGAGGAAGAGGGGCGATCTATAGGGAGACGTGTAATCAATACGAGGAAGAGGGACGATCTATAGGGAGACGTGTGATCAATACGGGGAAGAGAGACGATCTATAGGGAGACGTGTGATCAATACGAGGAAGAGGGACGATCTATAGGGAGACGTGTGATCAATACGGGGAAGAGAGACGATCTATAGGGAGACGTGTGATCAATACGAGGAAGAGGGACGATCTATAGGGAGACGTGTAATCAATACGAGGAAGAGGGACGATCTATAGGGAGACGTGTGATCAATACGAGGAAGAGGAAGATCTATAGGGAGACGTGTGATCAATACGAGGAAGAGGGACGATCTATAGGGAGACGTGTGATCAATACGAGGAAGAGGGACGATCTATAGGGAGACGTGTGATCAATACGAGGAAGAGGGACGATCTATAGGGAGACGTGTAATCAATACGAGGAAGAGGGACGATCTATAGGGAGACGTGTAATCAATACGAGGAAGAGGGACGATCTATAGGGAGACGTGTAATCAATACGAGGAAGAGGTACGATCTATAGGGAGACGTGTAATCAATACGAGGAAGAGGGACGATCTATAGAGAGATGTGTAATCAATACGAGGAAGAGGGACGAACTATAGGGAGACGTGTAATCAATACGAGGAAGAGGGACGATCTATAGGGAGACGTGTAATCAATACGAGGAAGAGGGACAATCTATAGGGAGACGTGTGATCAATACGAGGAAGAGGGACGATCTATAGGGAGACGTGTGATCAATACGAGGAAGAGGGACGATCTATAGGGAGACGTGTGATCAATACGAGGAAGAGGACGATCTATAGAGAGACGTGTAATCAATACGAGGAAGAGAGACGATCTATAGGGAGACGTGTGATCAATACGAGGAAGAGGGACGATCTATAGGGAGACGTGTAATCAATACGAGGAAGAGGGACGATCTATAGGGAGACGCGTGATCAATACGAGGAAGAGGGACGATCTATAGGGAGACGCGTGATCAATACGAGGAAGAGGGACGATCTATAGGGAGACGCGTGATCAATACGAGGAAGAGGGACGATCTATAGGGAGACGTGTAATCAATACGAGGAAGAGGGGCGATCTATAGGGAGACGTGTAATCAATACGAGGAAGAGGGACGATCTATAGGGAGACGTGTGATCAATACGAGGAAGACGATCTATAGGGAGACGTGTGATCAATACGAGGAAGAGGGACGATCTATAGGGAGACGTGTGATCAATACGAGGAAGACGATCTATAGGGAGACGTGTGATCAATACGAGGAAGAGGGACGATCTATAGGGAGACGTGTAATCAATACGAGGAAGAGGATGATCTATAGGGAGACGTGTAATCAATACGGGGAAGAGGGACGATCTATAGGGAGACGTGTGATCAATACGAGGAAGAGGGACGATCTATAGGGAGACGTGTAATCAATACGAGGAAGAGGGACGATCTATAGGGAGACGTGTAATCAATACGAGGAAGACGATCTATAGGGAGACGTGTGATCAATACGAGGAAGAGGGACGATCTATAGGGAGACGTGTAATCAATACGAGGAAGAGGGACGATCTATAGGGAGAGGTGTAATCAATACGAGGAAGAGGGACGATCTATAAGGAGACGTGTGATCAATACGAGGAAGAGGGACGATCTATAGGGAGACGTGTAATCAATACGAGGAAGAGGGACGATCTATAGGGAGACGTGTGATCAATACGAGGAAGAGGGACGATCTATAGGGAGACGTGTGATCAATACGAGGAAGAGGGACGATCTATAGAGAGACGTGTAATCAATACGAGGAAGAGGGACGATCTATAGGGAGACGTGTGATCAATACGAGGAAGAGGGACGATCTATAGGGAGACGTGTGATCAATACGAGGAAGAGGGACGATCTATAGGGAGACGTGTGATCAATACGAGGAAGACGATCTATAGGGAGACGTGTAATCAATACGAGGAAGAGGGACGATCTATAGGGAGACGTGTGATCAATACGAGGAAGAGGGACGATCTATAGGGAGACGTGTGATCAATACGGGGAAGAGGGACGATCTATAGGGAGACGTGTGATCAATACGAGGAAGAGGGACGATCTATAGGGAGACGTGTGATCAATACGAGGAAGAGGGACGATCTATAGGGAGACGTGTAATCAATACGAGGAAGAGGGACGATCTATAGGGAGACGTGTGATCAATACGAGGAAGAGGATGATCTATAGGGAGACGTGTGATCAATACGAGGAAGAGGGACGATCTATAGGGAGACGTGTGATCAATACGAGGAAGAGGGACGATCTATAGGGAGACGTGTAATCAATACGAGGAAGAGGGACGATCTATAGGGAGACGGGTAATCAATACGAGGAAGAGGGACGATCTATAGGGAGACGTGTAATCAATACGAGGAAGAGGGACGATCTATAGGGAGACGTGTAATCAATACGAGGAAGAGGGACGATCTATAGGGAGACGGGTAATCAATACGAGGAAGAGGGACGATCTATAGGGAGACGTGTAATCAATACGAGGAAGAGGGACGATCTATAGGGAGACGTGTAATCAATACGAGGAAGAGGGACGATCTATAGGGAGACGTGTAATCAATACGAGGAAGAGGGACGATCTATAGGGAGACGGGTAATCAATACGAGGAAGAGGGACGATCTATAGGGAGACGTGTAATCAATACGAGGAAGAGGGACGATCTATAGGGAGACGTGTAATCAATACGAGGAAGAGGGACGATCTATAGGGAGACGTGTAATCAATACGAGGAAGAGGGACGATCTATAGGGAGACGTGTAATCAATACGAGGAAGAGGGACGATCTATAGGGAGACGTGTGATCAATACGAGGAAGAGGGACGATCTATAGGGAGACGTGTGATCAATACGAGGAAGAGGACGATCTATAGAGAGACGTGTAATCAATACGAGGAAGAGGACGATCTATAGAGAGACGTGTGATCAATACGAGGAAGAGGGACGATCTATAGGGAGACGTGTGATCAATACGAGGAAGAGGGACGATCTATAGGGAGACGTGTAATCAATACGAGGAAGAGGGACGATCTATAGGGAGACGCGTGATCAATACGAGGAAGAGGGACGATCTATAGGGAGACGCGTGATCAATACGAGGAAGAGGGACGATCTATAGGGAGACGTGTAATCAATACGAGGAAGAGGGACGATCTATAGGGAGACGTGTAATCAATACGAGGAAGAGGGACGATCTATAGGGAGACGTGTGATCAATACGAGGAAGAGGGACGATCTATAGGGAGACGTGTGATCAATACGGGGAAGAGGGACGATCTATAGGGAGACGTGTGATCAATACGAGGAAGAGGGACGATCTATAGGGAGACGTGTGATCAATACGAGGAAGAGGGACGATCTATAGGGAGACGTGTAATCAATACGAGGAAGAGGGACGATCTATAGGGAGACGTGTGATCAATACGAGGAAGAGGGACGATCTATAGGGAGACGCGTGATCAATACGAGGAAGAGGGACGATCTATAGGGAGACGCGTGATCAATACGAGGAAGAGGGACGATCTATAGGGAGACGCGTGATCAATACGAGGAAGAGGGACGATCTATAGGGAGACGCGTGATCAATACGAGGAAGAGGGACGATCTATAGGGAGACGCGTGATCAATACGAGGAAGAGGTACGATCTATAGGGAGACGCGTAATCAATACGAGGAAGAGGGACGATCTATAGGGAGACGCGTAATCAATACGAGGAAGAGGGGCGATCTATAGGGAGACGTGTAATCAATACGAGGAAGAGGGACGATCTATAGGGAGACGTGTGATCAATACGAGGAAGAGGGACGATCTATAGGGAGACGTGTGATCAATACGGGGAAGAGAGACGATCTATAGGGAGACGTGTGATCAATACGAGGAAGAGGGACGATCTATAGGGAGACGTGTAATCAATACGAGGAAGAGGGACGATCTATAGGGAGACGTGTGATCAATACGAGGAAGAGGAAGATCTATAGGGAGACGTGTGATCAATACGAGGAAGAGGGACGATCTATAGGGAGACGTGTGATCAATACGAGGAAGAGGGACGATCTATAGGGAGACGTGTGATCAATACGAGGAAGAGGGACGATCTATAGGGAGACGTGTAATCAATACGAGGAAGAGGGACGATCTATAGGGAGACGTGTAATCAATACGAGGAAGAGGGACGATCTATAGGGAGACGTGTAATCAATACGAGGAAGAGGTACGATCTATAGGGAGACGTGTAATCAATACGAGGAAGAGGGACGATCTATAGGGAGACGTGTAATCAATACGAGGAAGAGGGACGATCTATAGGGAGACGTGTAATCAATACGAGGAAGAGGGACAATCTATAGGGAGACGTGTGATCAATACGAGGAAGAGGGACGATCTATAGGGAGACGTGTGATCAATACGAGGAAGAGGGACGATCTATAGGGAGACGTGTGATCAATACGAGGAAGAGGACGATCTATAGAGAGACGTGTAATCAATACGAGGAAGAGAGACGATCTATAGGGAGACGTGTGATCAATACGAGGAAGAGGGACGATCTATAGGGAGACGTGTAATCAATACGAGGAAGAGGGACGATCTATAGGGAGACGCGTGATCAATACGAGGAAGAGGGACGATCTATAGGGAGACGCGTGATCAATACGAGGAAGAGGGACGATCTATAGGGAGACGTGTAATCAATACGAGGAAGAGGGACGATCTATAGGGAGACGTGTAATCAATACGAGGAAGAGGGGCGATCTATAGGGAGACGTGTAATCAATACGAGGAAGAGGGACGATCTATAGGGAGACGTGTGATCAATACGAGGAAGACGATCTATAGGGAGACGTGTGATCAATACGAGGAAGAGGGACGATCTATAGGGAGACGTGTAATCAATACGAGGAAGAGGATGATCTATAGGGAGACGTGTGATCAATACGGGGAAGAGGGACGATCTATAGGGAGACGTGTGATCAATACGAGGAAGAGGGACGATCTATAGGGGGACGTGTGATCAATACGAGGAAGAGGGACGATCTATAGGGAGACGTGTAATCAATACGAGGAAGAGGGACGATCTATAGGGAGACGTGTAATCAATACGAGGAAGACGATCTATAGGGAGACGTGTGATCAATACGAGGAAGAGGGACGATCTATAGGGAGACGTGTAATCAATACGAGGAAGAGGGACGATCTATAGGGAGAGGTGTAATCAATACGAGGAAGAGGGACGATCTATAGGGAGACGTGTGATCAATACGAGGAACAGGGACGATCTATAGGGAGACGTGTGATCAATACGAGGAAGAGGGACGATCTATAGGGAGACGTGTGATCAATACGAGGAAGAGGGACGATCTATAGAGAGACGTGTAATCAATACGAGGAAGAGGGACGATCTATAGGGAGACGTGTGATCAATACGAGGAAGAGGGACGATCTATAGGGAGACGTGTGATCAATACCAGGAAGAGGGACGATCTATAGGGATACGTGTGATCAATACGAGGAAGACGATCTATAGGGAGACGTGTAATCAATACGAGGAACAGGGACGATCTATAGGGAGACGCGTGATCAATACGAGGAACAGGGACGATCTATAGGGAGACGCGTGATCAATACGAGGAACAGGGACGATCTATAGGGAGACGCGTGATCAATACGAGGAAGAGAGACGATCTATAGGGAGACGCGTAATCAATACGAGGAAGAGGGACGATCTATAGGGAGACATGTAATCAATACGAGGAAGAGGGACGATCTATAGGGAGACGCGTAATCAATACGAGGAAGAGGGACGATCTATAGGGAGACGTGTAATCAATACGAGGAAGAGGGACGAACTATAGGGAGACGTGTAATCAATACGAGGAAGAGGGACGATCTATAGGGAGACATGTAATCAATACGAGGAAGAGGGACGATCTATAGGGAGACGCGTGATCAATACGAGGAACAGGGACGATCTATAGGGAGACGTGTGATCAATACGAGGAAGAGGGACGATCTATAGGGAGACGCGTAATCAATACGAGGAAGAGGGACGATCTATAGAGAGACGGGTAATCAATACGAGGAAGAGGGACGATCTATAGGGAGACGCGTAATCAATACGAGGAAGAGGGACGATCTATAGGGAGACGTGTGATCAATACGAGGAAGAGGGACGATCTATAGGGGGACGTGTGATCAATACAAAGAAGGGGACCCTCCTACCAGGTGATCTCGGCTGAGTGCACCACCAGCGGGATCTCCTACCGGAATGGGAAGGGGGACCCTCCTACCAGGTGATCTCGGCTGAGCGCACCACCAGCGGGATCTCCTACTGGAATGGGAAGGGGACCCTCCTACCAGGTGATCTCGGCTGAGCGCACCACCAGCGGGATCTCCTACCGGAATGGGAAGGGGACCCTCCTACCAGGTGATCTCGGCTGAGCGCACCACCAGCGGGATCTCCTACTGGAATGGGAAGGGGACCCTCCTACCAGGTGATCTCGGCTGAGCGCACCACCAGCGGGGTCTCCTACCGGAATGGGAAGGGGGACCCTCCTACCAGGTGATCTCGGCTGAGTGCACCACCAGCGGGATCTCCTACCTGAGTGGGAAGGGGACCCTCCTACCAGGTGATCTCGGCTGAGTGCACCACCAGCGGGATCTCCTACCGGAATGGGAAGGGGACCCTCCTACCAGGTGATCTCGGCTGAGCGCACCACCAGCGGGATCTCCTACCGGAATGGGAAGGGGACCCTCCTACCAGGTGATCTCGGCTGAGCGCACCACCAGCGGGATCTCCTACCGGAATGGGAAGGGGACCCTCCTACCAGGTGATCTCGGCTGAGCGCACCACCAGCGGGATCTCCTACCGGAGTGGGAAGGGGACCCTCCTACCAGGTGATCTCGGCTGAGCGCACCACCAGCGGGATCTCCTACCGGAATGGGAAGGGGACCCTCCTACCAGGTGATCTCGGCTGAGCGCACCACCAGCGGGATCTCCTACCGGAATGGGAAGGGGACCCTCCTACCAGGTGATCTCGGCTGAGCGCACCACCAGCGGGATCTCCTACCGGAATGGGAAGGGGACTCTCCTACCAGGTGATCTCGGCTGAGCGCACCACCAGCGGGATCTCCTACCGGAATGGGAAGGGGACCCTCCTACCAGGTGATCTCGGCTGAGCGCACCACCAGCGGGATCTCCTACCGGAATGGGAAGGGGACCCTCCTACCAGGTGATCTCGGCTGAGCGCACCACCAGCGGGATCTCCTACCGGAATGGGAAGGGGACCCTCCTACCAGGTGATCTCGGCTGAGCGCACCACCAGCGGGATCTCCTACCGGAATGGGAAGGGGACCCTCCTACCAGGTGATCTCGGCTGAGCGCACCACCAGCGGGATCTCCTACCGGAGTGGGAAGGGGACCCTCCTACCAGGTGATCTCGGCTGAGCGCACCACCAGCGGGATCTCCTACCGGAATGGGAAGGGGACCCTCCTACCAGGTGATCTCGGCTGAGCGCACCACCAGCGGGATCTCCTACCGGAATGGGAAGGGGACCCTCCTACCAGGTGATCTCGGCTGAGCGCACCACCAGCTGGATCTCCTACCGGAATGGGAAGGGGACCCTCCTACCAGGTGATCTCGGCTGAGCGCACCACCAGCGGGATCTCCTACCGGAATGGGAAGGGGACCCTCCTACCAGGTGATCTCGGCTGAGCGCACCACCAGCGGGATCTCCTACCGGAATGGGAAGGGGACCCTCCTACCAGGTGATCTCGGCTGAGCGCACCACCAGCGGGATCTCCTACCGGAATGGGAAGGGGACCCTCCTACCAGGTGATCTCGGCTGAGCGCACCACCAGCGGGATCTCCTACCGGAATGGGAAGGGGACCCTCCTACCAGGTGATCTCGGCTGAGCGCACCACCAGCGGGATCTCCTACCGGAATGGGAAGGGGACCCTCCTACCAGGTGATCTCGGCTGAGCGCACCACCAGCGGGATCTCCTACCGGAATGGGAAGGGGACCCTCCTACCAGGTGATCTCGGCTGAGCGCACCACCAGCGGGATCTCCTACCGGAGTGGGAAGGGGACCCTCCTACCAGGTGATCTCGGCTGAGCGCACCACCAGCGGGATCTCCTACCGGAGTGGGAAGGGGACCCTCCTACCAGGTGATCTCGGTTGAGCGCACCACCAGCGGGATCTCCTACCGGAATGGGAAGGGGACCCTCCTACCAGGTGATCTCGGCTGAGCGCACCACCAGCGGGATCTCCTACCGGAATGGGAAGGGGACCCTCCTACCAGGTGATCTCGGCTGAGCGCACCACCAGCGGGATCTCCTACCGGAATGGGAAGGGGACCCTCCTACCAGGTGATCTCGGCTGAGCGCACCACCAGCGGGATCTCCTACCAGGTGATCTCGGCTGAGCGCACCACCAGCGGGATCTCCTACCGGAATGGGAAGGGGACCCTCCTACCAGGTGATCTCGGCTGAGTGCACCACCAGCGGGATCTCCTACCGGAATGGGAAGGGGACCCTCCTACCAGGTGATCTCGGCTGAGCGCACCACCAGCGGGATCTCCTACCGGAATGGGAAGGGGACCCTCCTACCAGGTGATCTCGGCTGAGCGCACCACCATCGGGATCTCCTACTGGAGTGGAACCATCAGCCCTCCTCAGGATCACGTAGCGCATCGTTCCGTTCTCACATTGTGCCTCCACATGTAACCAATCTGTGAGAAGATGGTGGAGAACCCTCACCGTGTGGCTCCGTATCTTCCCCGACTCTGCTGACAGGTGCTGGAGATACGGAGACGTCAAGAGCTCTCCACTCCATCAGTTCTGGAACCGACCCAAGATGAAGCGGTTCTGGACACAAGTCATCCGAAATCCTCACTGAACTCCCAAAGCGACATTCAGCACCGACCCGCTGCTTGCCTCATCTCACCACCATCTCTAGAGCGACCTTGATGGTCCATCTTCCCGACCCAGCAAACCTTCCTGGAGACAAACCTCTCCTATGGACACTCGTTGGGGGACATTTCCTACAACTGGAGACTACAGAATGGGGCAGAGCTCTGCATGGGAGCCAATCAGCTTCTACCTTCAGCTTGTTTAATTCAATCCTGGAAGCTGATTGGCTCCCATGCAGAGTTGTGCCCCATTCTGTACTCTCCCCTATTGGATTCATAGAGCAGAAGATGCCATGTACAGTTGTGCTGAAAAGTCTGCCCCTCCCCCCTCCTCGGAGAATTGGGAATATACAGGATGGACCATTTATAAAGAAACGTGACATTTCTTGTATTTCTGATGGGATTCCTATTGTGTACCTGGAGGTGATACCAGAATGGGCCAATCATAAACCAGAACATGGCGACCAGTACACCAATGACACGCCCCCTAAACAATAGTCTGCACCCCCTTAGTTCTTAATCCTGTGTAGCGCCCCCTTCAGCCTCAATGACAGAGTGCCGTCTTCTGTAATAGTTGTCTATGGGGCCCCCGAATTCTTGCCGGTGGTAGAGCCGCCCATTCGTCTCGGTACAATGCCTCCAGGCTATGCTGAGTCTTTGGTGGTCTTCCATGAAGGGCACGTTGGAGCTCTCCACAGAGCGGCTCGATGATATGAAGGTCAGGAGACTGTGATGGTCACTCCGGAACCTTCACCTTCTTCTGCTGTAACCACTAGAGGGTCAGCTTGGCCTTGTGCTCGGGGTCACTGTCCTGCTGGAACCACTGGAGGGTCAGCTTGGCCTTGTGCTCGGGGTCATTGTCCTGCTGGAACCACTGGAGGGTCAGCTTGGCCTTGTGCTCGGGGTCATTGTCCTGCTGGAACCACTGGAGGGTCAGCTTGGCCTTGTGCTCGGGGTCACTGTCCTGCTGGAACCCCTGGAGGGTCAGCTTGGCCTTGTGCTCGGGGTCACTGTCCTGCTGGAACCACTGGAGGGTCAGCTTGGCCTTGTGCTCGGGGTCATTGTCCGGCTGGAACCCCTGGAGGGTCAGCTTGGCCTTGTGCTCGGGGTCATTGTCCTGCTGGAACCACTGGAGGGTCAGCTTGGCCTTGTGCTCGGGGTCATTGTCCGGCTGGAACCCCTGGAGGGTCAGCTTGGCCTTGTGCTCGGGGTCATTGTCCTGCTGGAACCACTGGAGGGTCAGCTTGGCCTTGTGCTCGGGGTCATTGTCCTGCTGGAACCACTGGAGGGTCAGCTTGGCCCCGTGCTCGGGGTCATTGTCCTGCTGGAACCACTGGAGGGTCAGCTTGGCCTTGTGCTCGGGGTCATTGTCCTGCTGGAACCCCTGGAGGGTCAGCTTGGCCTTGTGCTCGGGGTCATTGTCCGGCTGGAACCCCTGGAGGGTCAGCTTGGCCTTGTGCTCGGGGTCATTGTCCTGCTGGAACCACTGGAGGGTCAGCTTGGCCTTGTGCTCGGGGTCATTGTCCGGCTGGAACCCCTGGAGGGTCAGCTTGGCCTTGTGCTCGGGGTCATTGTCCTGCTGGAACCACTGGAGGGTCAGCTTGGCCTTGTGCTCGGGGTCATTGTCCTGCTGGAACCCCTGGAGGGTCAGCTTGGCCTTGTGCTCGGGGTCATTGTCCTGCTGGAACCACTGGAGGGTCAGCTTGGCCTTGTGCTTGGGGTCATTGTCCTGCTGGAACCCCCGGAGGGTCAGCTTGGCCTTGTGCTCGGGGTCATTGTCCTGCTGGAACCCCTGGAGGGTCAGCTTGGCCTTGTGCTCGGGGTCATTGTCCTGCTGGAACCACTGGAGGGTCAGCTTGGCCCCGTGCTCGGGGTCATTGTCCTGCTGGAACCACTGGAGGGTCAGCTTGGCCTTGTGCTCGGGGTCATTGTCCTGCTGGAACCACTGGAGGGTCAGCTTGGCCTTGTGCTCGGGGTCATTGTCCTGCTGGAACCCCTGGAGGGTCAGCTTGGCCTTGTGCTCGGGGTCATTGTCCGGCTGGAACCCCTGGAGGGTCAGCTTGGCCTTGTGCTCGGGGTCATTGTCCTGCTGGAACCACTGGAGGGTCAGCTTGGCCCCGTGCTCGGGGTCATTGTCCTGCTGGAACCACTGGAGGGTCAGCTTGGCCTGTGCTCGGGGTCACTGTCCTGCTGGAACCACTGGAGGGTCAGCTTGGCCTTGTGCTCGGGGTCATTGTCCTGCTGGAAAGTCCAGGAGCGTCCCATGTGCAGCTTGTCTGTCAGTATTTTTGATATAACGCTGCACTCATCTTGTCATCAATTTTCACAAGAATCCCCGTCCCTTTAGTGCTCACATCCCCCCCATACCATCAGTGAGCCACCACCATGCTTCACAGTGGGGATTGTATTCTTGTCACTGTTGACCCCTCTCCAGACATAGCACTTGTGGTGGTGACCATAAAGCTCTATTTGGGTCTCGTCACTCCAGGATTAGTGTGCCGGAGGTGTGTCTAGGTGTCGTCGGCCGTATTGTAGCCGGGCTTTTCTGTGGTATTGGCTCAGTAACAGCTTCTTACTGAGATCGATCCCTCGGAGATTACGGATCGTTCCCTCGGAGATGACGGATCATTCCCTCAGAGACGACGGATCATTCCCTCGGAGACGACGGATCGATCCCTCGGAGATGACGGATCGATCCCACGGAGATGACGGATCATTCGCTCGGAGATGACGGATCGATCCCACGGAGATGACGGATCGATCCCACGGAGATGACGGATCATTCCCTCGGAGATGACGGATCATTCCCTCGGAGACGACGGATTGATCCCTCGGAGACGACGGATCATTCCCTTGGAGATGACGGATCATTCGCTCGGAGATGACGGATCGATCCCACGGAGATGACGGATCGATCCCACGGAGATGACGGATCATTCCCTTGGAGATGACGGGATCATTCCCTCAGAGATGGCGGATCATTCCCTCGGAGACGACGGATCATTCGCTCGGAGATGACGGATCGATCCCTCGGAGATGATGGATCGATCCCTCGGAGATGATGGATCGATCCCTCGGAGACGACGGATCGATCCCTCGGGGATGACGGATCGATCTTCTCTTTAGGAAGGAAGTTGTGAAGTCAGATCCGGCGCCATCTCTATTCCTTTTTTCCTCCTTATCTTCATTCCGTTTCCAGTGGAACATCCCGAATAATCCGTCACAAATGGCGGAAGGCTTTGACTCCATCATCAGCCGTCAGACCAGCCGGCGGTAATATCTCCCTGCAGGAGGCCATACATGTGAAGGTGATGTTAGGAGGCTCAGCGATTAGTACCGTGTGATGGGGGGGGGCGGTATGGGGGGGCGGTATGGGGGGGCAGTATGGGGGGGCGGTATGGGGGGGGGCGGTATGGGGGGTATTGTCACATGGGTATATTAGGGTGTCTGATATCCTCCAGATTAGAAACAAGACGATTCTCGGGGGAAGAGAAGAGGCTCAGCGATTAGTACCCTGTGATGGGGGGGTGCAGTATGGGGGGTGGTATGGGGGGGCAGTATGGGGGGGACAGTATGGGGGGGAGGTATGGGGGGGCAGTATGGGGGGGTATTGTCACGTGGTTATATTAGGGTGTCTGATATCCTCCAGATTAGAAAGAAGACGATTCTCGGGGGAAGAGAAGAGGCTCAGCGATTAGTACCCTGTGATGGGGGGGTGCGGTCTGGGGGGGGGGCAGTATGGGGGGGGGGGCGGTATGGGGGGGCAGTATGGGGGGGTATTGTCACATGGTTATATTAGGGTGTCTGATATCCTCCAGATTAGAAACAAGACGATTCTCGGGGGAAGAGAGTCTAATCTCACAGCTTCCACCACAAAGGGCTCGTCTTCCTTTCACCTCCGGGAGCCGCTCGACGCGTTTCACTTTCTATCTGAAGGCAATTTAACCCGTTTCGTCCCTGAAACCTCCCATTCTTAAAGGGGCACTCCAGTCCCAGCAGACACTGCTGTATGTAACCCCTTCCTGCCCGGACTATAGCAGATTGATGGCCGGGAGGGACCCTCGCCGTTGTGACTGGGGTCATATGACGTCAATGGCATCACTACACCGGCCCGTTACCCGTGTCATGTGACCGTGGTGACCAATCACAGCAGATCACATGTCCATTGCATACAATTGTGTTGTGAGCTGCAACTGGTCAAGGCAGTCACATGCAGGGGCGGACTGACCATTTGGAAACTCGGGCATTGCCCGAGGGCCCGGGGTCAGTAGGGGGCCCCATGAGATGCCCCTGGTACCTTTTTCATAGGCTTTTTTGAATTTGGGCAAGGACACAGGGGCCCCATGATCCCCTATTGCCCGGGGGCCCCATGAGTTGTCAGTCCGCCCCTGGTCACATGATACAGACAGGACCAATCACAGCCCATCTGTATCACGTGATCAGCTTTGCCCAATCACAGCCCATCTGTATCACGTGATCAGCTTTGCCCAATCGCGGCCCATCTGTATCACGTGATCAGCTTTGCCCAATCGCGGCCCATCTGTATCACGTGATCAGGTTTGCCCAATCGCAGCCCATCTGTATCACGTGATCAGCTTTGCCCAATCGCAGCCCATCTGTATCACGTGATCAGCTTTGCCCAATCACAGCCCATCTGTATCACGTGATCAGCTTTGCCCAATCGCGACCCATCTGTATCACGTGATCAGCTTTGCCCAATCACGGCCCATCTGTATCACGTGATCAGCTTTGCCCAATCACGGCCCATCTGTATCACGTGATCAGCTTTGCCCAATCGCGGCCCATCTGTATCACGTGATCAGCTTTGCCCCATCACGGCCCATCTGCATCACGTGATCAGCTTTGCCCAATCACAGCCCATCTGTATCACGTGATCAACTTTGCCCAATCGCGGCCCATCTGTATCACGTGATCAGCTTTGCCCAATCACGGCCCATCTGTATCACGTGATCAGCTTTGCCCAATCGCGGCCCATCTGTATCACGTGATCAGCTTTGCCCAATCACGGCCCATCTGCATCACGTGATCAGCTTTGCCCAATCACGGCCCATCTGTATCACGTGATCAGCTTTGCCCAATCGCGGCCCCATCTGTATCACGTGATCAGCTTTGCCCAATCGCGGCCCATCTGTATCACGTGATCAGCTTTGCCCAATCACGGCCCATCTGTATCACGTGATCAGCTTTGCCCAATCGCGGCCCATCTGTATCACGTGATCAGCTTTGCCCAATCGCGGCCCATCTGTATCACGTGATCAGCTTTGCCCAATCACAGCCCATCTGCATCACGTGATCAGCTTTGCCCAATCACAGCCCATCTGCATCACGTGATCAGCTTTGCCCAATCACAGCCCATCTGCATCACGTGATCAGCTTTGCCCAATCACAGCCCATCTGCATCACCGTGATCAGCTTTGCCCAATCACAGCCCATCTGCATCACGTGATCAGCTTTGCCCAATCACAGCCCATCTGCATCACGTGATGAAGGTATGCCACCAACAACTGCGCTGAATCTATAAATAAGTGATAAATATAACCGCAGAAACAAAGCTGACACTATAAAAATAAATAAATCGTGAAAAGACAATCATTCACGTGACACATAATCAATATTGCGGCAAAATTTCATTTTTTTGTATGGTGGAATATTTTTATTCACTTTTATAAATTTCATTGTTTTTTTTGCACGGAATATTGATTGTGTCACTTGAATACTTGCTAAAGTGTCTTTTCACAACATCTGTATCATGTGATCAGTTTTGCCCAATCGCGGCCCATCTGTATCATGTGATCATCTTTGCCCAATCGCGGCCCATCTGTATCATGTGATCATCTTTACCCAATCGCAGCCCATCTGTATCGTGTGATCAGCTTTGCCCAATCGCAGCCCATCTGTATCATGTTGATCAGCTTTGCCCAATCGCAGCCCATCTGTATCATGTGATCATCTTTGCCCAATCGCAGCCCATCTGTATCATGTGATCATCTTTACCCAATCGCAGCCCATCTGTGTCAGGGATCGCAGCTCCGTGGTCCACGATCGCGGCTCTGTCCCCCGCGCATGCGCATTGGCGGCAGATCGCGCCGGGACACAGGCACTATGTCCCGGCGAGCCGCGGCTGACAGGACGCCGCGCATGCGCAGTAGGTGCCGCGGGCGCGCCTCAGGCGTCCAATGACAGCCGGGGGCGCGTCCTAAATGGCCAATGACAGTGCAGGGCGCACTATTTAAAGATGCCCTGCACTGTCACTGATTGCCGCAAGGTCTTCCTGTGATCCTGAGTTCCTGCACCCGTCTAGTGACCCTGTTTGACCCTGACTACGCTGCCTGCCCCTGTGATTGCCCCGGATTGCCCTGACTACACTGCCTGCCCCTGTGATTGACCCGGATTGTCCTGACTACTCTGCCTGCTCCTGCGTTTGACCCGGATTGCCCTGACCATTCTACGGATTGACTTCCCTGCTGACCCTGCGTGTGACCCGACTACTCTTCGCCTACCGATTCTGTACCCCGCTTACCCTCACGGGCCCACGATCTGTTACTACCCTGCTGGGGCCGCCATCCTCTTCATATCTGGCTCACCCGGTACCTGTCCCCAAGGTCTCCTCAGCCACTGGTGGGTCTGCTCGGAGGTCGTGACCTGGCCTGGGACTGTTTCAAGTCCATCCCCACCATCAGGGGCTCTGGTGAAAGCACAGCCCGGGCTTAGACCCCACGCTCTGAGTAGGTCTGTCAGTTGCAGCCTGAGGCACCACCTGGCGGATCGTAACAGTACCTTGCGGCCATGACAGAGCCAGGAAGTGGACCGGCGTCCCTAGAGGATATTTGTCAGCACCTGGCAACCTTGACCCAGGCTTTCCAGAACTTCCACAGTCGCTGCGCCCGACTGGAGGACCGCATGGATTCATTAGCTCCCCTGACTCCCCCTGCTCAGAGTCCTCCACCTGCAGAACCTCCGCTAACCCCGGTATCCGGAGCGGTTGCCGCACCCCTAGCTCCTGAACCCCGCGTTCCTCTGCCAGAACGATTCCGTGGTGACCGGAGCCGCTTCCGAGCCTTCCGGAACGCTTGCACCCTGTACTTTGACTTACAACCCCGCACGTTCACCACCGAGACCATCAAGGTGGGGTTATAGTCTCCCTCCTTCAGGATGAGCCCCAGGATTGGGCTCACCGTCTGATGGAGAAGCACGACCCCCATCTTGACTCCGTGACCGAGTTCTTTCAGGCCATGGCCGTTTTGTATGACGACCCTCAGCGGGCTGCTTCCGCAGAGGCTACTCTATACTCACTGCGGCAGGGCCGCCGGACAGCCGAAGAATACGCGTCCGATTTTAGGCGTTGCATGGGAGACACCAGATGGAACGATGCGGCCTTATGTCACCAGTTCGCATCGGGCTGTCTGAGTCTCTCAAGGACGAACTCGCACGAGTAGGTCTACCTGACTCCCTGGAAAAAACTGATTGAGTTGGCCATTCAAATTGACCGTAGACTAAGGGAACGTCGGCTGGAAAGGAGCCGGTCAGGGTCAAAGGGTGGCATGGATTCCTTCCAGGGATACAGCTCCAACCCCAGGGAACCATCCGCGAAGCACGGAAACAGGGGACAACCCGGAACCCATGCAGCTGGGATTGGCCCGTTCTCACTTATCGGTCGAGGAACGTCAGAGGAGACTATCACAGAACCTGTGTCTGTACTGCGGGGAAGCTGGTCATCAGGTGCGCTCCTGTCCTGCTAAAATTAGTAAGTCCACGCCCGTTTCTTTTACTCTACCCGCAGGAAGGGATGATCAGTTGAGTTATCTGGCCATTCCTGTGTCTTTACAGCTCCCCGGAGGAACATTGTCGGTGACCGCGATCGTTGACTCAGGAGCCTGTAGTTGCTTCATCGATCTGACTTTTGCCCACCGGCAAAAAATCCCTCTCCAGACCAAAGAAAGGGGTTCAACATCTTCTTGGCAGATGGGTCCCGTATAAAATCAGGGGTGGTGGACCAGGAGACGCCACCCATTTTCACCACAATGGCAGACCATTCACCAGGAGTTCCTCCGTTTGGATGCCATCGCATCCCCCCTTTTTCCAGTCATTCTGGGGCTCCCTTGGCTGAGGGCCCATAACCCCCCAGATTGACTGGGAAAAGGGAACAATTCAATTTCGCTCACCTTATTGTTTGAGTCACTGCCACGTCACAGGATCCGTGGTTCCCCGGTTCCTCCTGTGCTTGGATGGCGACACCAATCTATCCCAGGTTATTCCCCCGGCCTACCATGACTTCTTAGACGTCTTTAGTAAGCGAGGAGCTGACATTCTTCCTCCGCACCGTTCCTACGACTGCCCCATAGAACCTCCTACCCGGATCTGAAATCTCTTTCGGCCGTATCTTTCCCTTGTCCGAAGCAGAATCAGGAGTCCTGAGGGAATACATTGATGAGAACCTTCGGAAGGGATTTATTCGTCCATCCACATCCCCAGCCGGGGCCGGGTTGTTCTTCGTAGAGAAGAAGGACAAATCGTTACGGCCCTGCATAGACTACCGTGACCTGAACAAGATAACGGTGAAGAATCGTTATCCCTTACCCCTAGTCCCCGAGCTCCTCCAGAGATTGAGATCGGCAACAGATATTCACTAAAATTAGACCTGCGGGGGGCCTATAACCTTGTCCGTATCAGGGAGGGGTGTCTTGGAAATTCACTTTAACGAATTTCTCCTTACCGTGAGTACTCGCAGTTGGATGCGCAGAAATCCCCCATAAAGCTGTGCGAATCTCGCTTACCACGACTGCAGCCAAACTACACGATTCCTGCCCATCCAAATACTTTGGTCCTGTTGAATTTGTGGGTGATTGGAGCTCCGCTACCCTAGAATGATCACACGACACTCTAAGGCTGGTGTTGCAATCCACATAAGGGCCGGCTTTAGGCTCAGCTCTCTGTTTTTATTAAGAATACACACATGCCCCCCACATGAATAAAGTCAATCCCTCCCACCGAACAATACAATGGGGATTGCTTATACAGAGGATGTACATTCCAATTGAGCATAGCCTTTGCTATTATCTATCACTGGTCCTCCCCATGAACCTTCTGAGGTCAGCAGACTTCCTCCCCTTCCCCCCTATGAGCCATCTGAGGTCATATTTCCTGTCCTACTATCTTCCTATTGGTATGTACATTCTCTGTACAAGCACTCTCTAAAAATATCAGTCTGTACCTGGATGGGCCCGATACGATCTTTATTAAAACACATCCATCCCAGATACAGTTTCAAGTTGGTAATGGGTTGTAAGATATGCATAAGCCTACACGTGGAGTTCACACCGCTTGCGCATTGCGTTATGAAGCCCACGTGCTACCATGCTGCTGATATGTGGATACAGGCCCACGGTCTACTGACAGCGGCATTCGCATGGAATGCCGTGGTGGTATACACGCCGGTCTATAAGCGCAGATCTGCCATCTCATCCATTACCAAGCCGAGTACTGTAATACATACATTGTACATGCGCATGGCCCAATTGCAGCCTTCAGAGCTTTAATTAAGCCACACGAGAGACATATGAATAACACGAATACATGACACATTTAAAGTTCGACCAACAATACAAAATTTCCATGACAGGGGGATGAGTGGAAGACGGCGTTCCGTACGAGATTCGGTCACTATGAATATTTGGTGATGCCGTTCGGGCTCTGTAATGCTCCGGCGACCTTTCAGCACTTTATCAACGATGTTTTTCGTGACTTTCTCGATATTTTCGTGGTGGTTTATTTGGATGACATCCTAATTTTTTCCCCCTCACTGGAGGTTCATCGGGGTCACGTGTCACGGGTATTAGAACGGTTGCGTCAACACGGGCTATACGCAAAGGCAGAAAAGTGCTGTTTCGAACAGCACGAAACCACATTCTTGGGACTGGTTCTCTCTTCCGCGGGGGTCGCGATGGATCCCCAGAAAGTCACGGCGATCTTAGATTGGCCAATACCCGCCGACAAAAAGGGGGTACAGCGTTTCATCGGTTTTTCCAACTTTTACAGGAAGTTTATTAGGAACTTCTCCGGTCTGGTCTCCCCGATCACGCAACTGACGAAACAAGGGGTCCGCTTTAAGTGGACTCCCGAAGCGCAGACAGCCTTCGAAAAGCTCAAAGAATTGTTCACCTCTGCTCCCATTCTCTGCCATCCAGATGCTTCTCTCCCATATGTGTTGGAAGTGGACGCCTCCGAAAATGCTGTAGGGGCGGTTTTGTCCCAAAGGAATGGTACCAAGGAACTTCTGCACCCTGTGGCGTTCTTCTCCAGGAAATTGACACCAGCGGAACGTAACTACGACATTGGAGATCGGGAGCTCCTGGCCATTAAAACTGCTCTAGAAGAATGGAGGTATTTACTGGAAGGAGCCACACACCCAATCCTAATATTCACAGATCACAAGAACCTGGAATATTTAAGAACGGCAAAACGACTGAGACCTCGCCAAGCGAGATGGGCTCTTTTCTTCTCTCGATTCTCATTCCATATAATGTACCGACCCGGTACTAAGAACACTAAACCAGACGCTCTGTCCCGCATGTTTGAGGACCCCGACGACGCTGTGGTACCTGACACCATCTTACCTTCTGGGAGTTTCCTCGCTCTACAAACGGAACTTCGCTCCCAGCTTCTCGATGCTTCTGTAGGACTACCAGTTCCGTCTGGGTCACCCCTCCAGAGCCATGGTGGGCTATTTTGGAAGGAAGACCGAATCATGGTCCCAGAAGAAGTGCGAACCTTGGTCCTAGGGCACTGCCACGACCATCCAATGGCGGGCCACTTCGGGGTAACGAAAACTCTGGATCTACTACGGCGCTCGTTCTGGTGGCCAGACATGATCAAGGATTGTGAGCATTACGTCCGAACTTGTCCCACCTGTCAAAGGAACAAGCCCTCCAGGAGCAGGGCATGGGGATTGTTACGTCCATTACCCATACCCAAGCGGGCCTGGCAAATGATAGCCATGGATTTCGTGGTCGAACTTCCACCATCCCAGGGCTACACTGCAATAATGGTGATCGTCGACCGCTTCTCAAAGATGGCACATTTCGTGCCCCTGGAGAAGACCCCATCAGCACCAGAAACGGCACGGATCTTCATCAAGGAAGTGGTGAGGCTTCATGGGGTTCCCGAAGATATAGTGTCAGATCGGGGGGTCCAATTCACCTCCAGGTTCTGGAACGCCTTATGTAAATCGCTGGGAATCAAGCTGTCGCTTTCATCCGCCTACCATCCACAGACCAACGGCCAAACTGAGAGGACAAACCAGACGCTGGAACAGTACTTACGGTGCTACACATCCTACCTTCAGGACGACTGGCTGTCATTGCTGCCTTCTGCGGAATTCTCATACAACAACTCGAGTCACTCAGCCACGGGTCAATCCCCGTTCTTTTCCAATTACGGGTATCACCCCACATTCCTCCCTGATCTGATGCCTGAGAATCCGGTACCAGCATCTCAAGACATCTTGAACTTCTTTTCTGTCAATAACAAGACAATTCAGGAAGCCATCGCTAAAGCCCAAGAGGACAGTAAAAGGGCATTCGACAGAAAGAGAAGAGGAGATTTACTGCTTCAACCAGGGGATCTGGTTTGGCTAGCAACAACCAACTTGAAGATGCTGTGTCCTTCAAGGAAGCTGGGACCCAAGTACATTGGCCCATTTCCGGTAAAACGAGTAGTTAACGAGGTGGCCTACGAACTCGAGCTTCCGCAGACCTTCAAAATACATCCTGTCTTCCATGTATCTCTCCTGAAGCCATCCAGACCGGATCCCTTCCCGGACCGTGAATCCAGACCTCCCGAGGCAGTCACTATAGGTGACCAGGAGGAATTTGAAGTGGAGACTATCCTCAGTTGCCGAAGGAGGGGGGGCCAGACACAGTTCCTGATAAAATGGAAGGGGTATGGCCCTGAGGAGAACTCATGGGAACCCGCCCAGAACGTCCACGCACCCAGGCTCATCCGGGAATTTTGTCGTGCTCACCCGCGGTGGAGAGATCAGTGGGGCTCCCGGAGGGTGCCCATTGGGGGGGGGCAAGGTCAGGGATCGCAGCTCCGTGGTCCACAATCGCGGCTCTGTCCCCCGCGTATGCGCATTGGCGGCAGATCGCGCCGGGACACAGGCACTAGGTCCCGGCGAGCCGCGGCTGACAGGACGCCGCGCATGCGCAGTAGGTGCCGCGGGCGTGCCTCAGGCGTCCAATGACAGCCGGGGCGCGTCCTAGCCGGCCAATGACAGTGCAGGGCGCACTATTTAAAGATGCCCTGCACTGTCACAGATTGCCGCAAGGTCTTCCTGTGATCCTGAGTTCCTGCACCTATCTAGTGACCCTGATTGACCCTGACTACTCTGCCTGCTCCTGCGTTTGACCCGGATTGCCCTGACTACGCTGCCTGCCCCTGTGATTGACCCGGATTGTCCTGACTACGCTGCCTGCTCCTGCGTTTGACCCGGATTGCCCTGACCATTCTATGGATTGACTTCCCTGCTGACCCTGCGTGTGACCCGACTACTCTTCGCCTACCGATTCTGTACCCCGCTTACCCTCACGGGCCCACGATCCGTTACTACCCTGCTGGGGCCGCCATCCTCTTCATATCTGGCTCACCCGGTACCTGTCCCCAAGGTCTCCTCAGCCACTGGTGGGTCTGCTCGGAGGTCGTGACCTGGCCCGGGACTGTTTCAAGTCCATCCCCACCATCAGGGGCTCTGGTGAAAGCACAGCCCGGGCTTAGACCCCACGCTCTGAGTAGGTCTGTCAGTTGGCAGCCTGAGGCACCACCTGGCGGATCATAACAATCTGTATCGTGTGATCAGCTTTGCCCAATCGCGGCCCATCTGTATCATGTGATCAGCTTTGCCCAATCGCGGCCCATCTGTATCGTGATCAGCTTTGCCCAATCGCAGCCCATCTGTATCATGTGATCATCTTTGCCCAATTGCAGCCCATCTGTATCATGTGATCAGCTTTGCCCAATCGCGGCCCGTCTGTATCGTGATCAGCTTTGCCCAATCGCAACCCATCTGTATTGTGTGATCAGCTTTGCCCAATCGCGGCCCATCTGTATCATGTGATCAGCTTTGCCCAATCGCGGCCCATCTGTATCATGTGATCAGCTTTGCCCAATCGCGGCCCATCTGTATCACGTGATCAGCTTTGCCCAATCGTGGCCCATCTGTATCATGTGATCAGCTTTGCCCAATCACGGCCTATCTGTATCATGTGATCAGCTTTGCCCAATCGCGGCCCATCTGTATCATGTGATCAGCTTTGCCCAATCGCAGCCCATCTGTATCATGTTATCAGCTTTGCCCAATCGCGGCCCATCTGTATCATGTGATCAGCTTTGCCCAATCGCGGCCCACCTGTATCATGTGATCAGCTTTGCCCAATCGCGGCCCATCTGTATCATGTGATCAGCTTTGCCCAATCGCGGCCCATCTGTATCACGTGATCAGCTTTGCCCAATCGCGGCCCATCTGTATCACGTGATCAGCTTTGCCCAATCGCGGCCCATCTGTATCACGTGATCAGCTTTGCCCAATCGCGGCCCATCTGTATCACGTGATCAGCTTTGCCCAATCGCAGCCCATCTGTATCACGTGAGCAGCTTTGCCCAATCACAGCCCATCTGTATCATGTGATCAGCTTTGCCCAATCGCAGCCCATCTGTATCATGTGATCAGCTTTGCCCAATCGCGGCCCATCTGTATCATGTGATCAGCTTTGCCCAATCGCAGATAATCACAACAAGAGACTGAATGAATCGGTTTCCTTCAGTAACAATGACGGCGAATTCACTGAAATACATCGGAATCAGCGATCAGAATGTGTTCCCAATCACTTCCCAGAGGAGTTCCGTGTTACTATGGTAACGTTGTGCTGCTTCGGTCACCATGTGCTGAAAGATAAAATATTAAAAGAAAAAGAAAAAATTTAATAAAAAAAATAGAAACATTTGAAAAAACCCCAAATTCAATTATTATTTTCACCAAAGAAATGGAGCAGAATACATTGTGACCGAAATTGATGAAGAAATGTTACTGATTTGTAAAATTTTATAACAGAAATGAAGAAAAGTGCGTTTTTATTTTCAAAAGTTTCCGGTGTTTTTTGTTCTATTTAACAAAAGATCAAATCCCCGAAAAGATTAAATACCAGCAAAAGAAACTCTGTCTAAAAAATGATACAAATTTCATATGGGTACAATGTTGCATGACCGCGCAATTGTCATTCAAAGTGCAGGCAGGAGGGGGTAGAAGTGCCCTGTGGGCAGGAAGGGGGTAGAAGTGCCCTGTGGGCAGGAAGGGGGTAGAAGTGCCCTGTGGGCAGGAAGGGGGTAGAAGTGTCCTGTAGGCAGGAAGGGGGTAGAAGTGTCCTGTAGGCAGGAAGGGGGTAGAAGTGTCCGGTGGGCAGGAAGAGGGTAGAAGTGCCCGGTGGGCAGGAAGGGGGTAGAAGTGCCCTGTAGGCAGGAAGGGGGTAGAAGTGCCCTGTAGGCAGGAAGGGGGTAGAAGTGTCCGGTGGGCAGGAAGGGGGTAGAAGTGCCCTGTAGGCAGGAAGGGGGTAGAAGTGCCCTGTAGGCAGGAAGGGGGTAGAAGTGTCCTGTAGGCAGGAAGGGGGTAGAAGTGCCCTGTAGGGAGGAAGGGGGTAGAAGTGTCCGGTAGGCGGGAAGGGGGTAGAAGTGCCCTGTAGGCGGGAAGGGGGTAGAAGTGCCCTGTAGGCGGGAAGGGGGTAGAAGTGCCCTGTAGGCAGGAAGGGGGTAGAAGTGTCCTGTAGGCAGGAAGGGGGTAGAAGTGCCCGGTAGGCGGGAAGGGGGTAGAAGTGTCCGGTAGGCGGGAAGGGGGTAGAAGTGTCCGGTAGGCAGGAAGGGGGTAGAAGTGCCCTGTAGGCGGGAAGGGGGTAGAAGTGCCCTGTAGGCGGGAAGGGGGTAGAAGTGCCCTGTAGGCAGGAAGGGGGTAGAAGTGTCCTGTAGGCAGGAAGGGGG
Source organism: Staurois parvus (assembly GCF_062004578.1). NCBI lineage: Eukaryota > Metazoa > Chordata > Amphibia > Anura > Ranidae > Staurois > Staurois parvus. Next base: position 3,395 of record NW_028320367.1, on the reverse strand, counting down.
TAGAAGTGCCCGGTAGGCAGGAAGGGGGTAGAAGTGTCCTGTAGGCAGGAAGGGGGTAGAAGTGCCCGGTAGGCAGGAAGGGGGTAGAAGTGCCCGGTAGGCAGGAAGGGGGTAGAAGTGTCCGGTAGGCAGGAAGGGGGTAGAAGTGCCCTGTAGGCAGGAAGGGGGTAGAAGTGCCCTGTAGGCAGGAAGGGGGTAGAAGTGCCCGGTAGGCGGGAAGGGGGTAGAAGTGTCCTGTAGGCGGGAAGGGGGTAGAAGTGCCCGGTAGGCGGGAAGGGGTAGAAGTGCCCGGTAGGCGGGAAGGGGGTAGAAGTGTCCTGTAGGCGGGAAGGGGGTAGAAGTGCCCGGTAGGCGGGAAGGGGGTGGAAGTGCCCTGTAGGCGGGAAGGGGGTAGAAGTGCCCGGTAGGCGGAGGGGGTAGAAGTGCCCGGTAGGCGGGAAGGGGGTAGAAGTGTCCGGTAGGCGGGAAGGGGGTAGAAGTGCCCGGTGGGCAGGAAGGGGGTAGAAGTGCCCGGGGGGCAGGAAGGGGGTAGAAGTGCCCTGTAGGCAGGAAGGGGGTAGAAGTGCCCTGTAGGCAGGAAGGGGGTAGAAGTGCCCTGTAGGCAGGAAGGGGGTAGAAGTGCCCTGTAGGCAGGAAGGGGGTAGAAGTGCCCTGTAGGCAGGAAGGGGGTAGAAGTGTCCTGTAGGCAGGAAGGGGGTAGAAGTGTCCGGTGGGCAGGAAGGGGGTAGAAGTGTCCTGTAGGCAGGAAGGGGGTAGAAGTGCCCGGTGGGCAGGAAGGGGGTAGAAGTGCCCTGTAGGCAGGAAGGGGGTAGAAGTGCCCGGTGGGCAGGAAGGGGGTAGAAGTGCCCTGTAGGGAGGAAGGGGGTAGAAGTGCCCTGTAGGCAGGAAGGGGGTAGAAGTGCCCTGTAGGCAGGAAGGGGGTAGAAGTGCCCTGTAGGGAGGAAGGGGGTAGAAGTGTCCGGTAGGCGGGAAGGGGGTAGAAGTGCCCGGTAGGCGGGAAGGGGGTAGAAGTGTCCGGTAGGCGGGAAGGGGGTAGAAGTGCCCTGTAGGCGGGAAGGGGGTAGAAGTGCCCTGTAGGCGGGAAGGGGTAGAAGTGCCCTGTAGGCAGGAAGGGGGTAGAAGTGCCCTGTAGGCGGGAAGGGGGTAGAAGTGCCCGGTAGGCGGGAAGGGGGTAGAAGTGTCCGGTAGGCGGGAAGGGGGTAGAAGTGCCCTGTAGGCGGGAAGGGGGTAGAAGTGCCCTGTAGGCGGGAAGGGGGTAGAAGTGCCCGGTAGGCGGGAAGGGGGTAGAAGTGTCCGGTAGGCGGGAAGGGGGTAGAAGTGCCCTGTAGGCGGGAAGGGGGTAGAAGTGCCCTGTAGGCGGGAAGGGGGTAGAAGTGCCCTGTAGGCGGGAAGGGGGTAGAAGTGTCCTGTAGGCGGGAAGGGGGTAGAAGTGCCCGGTAGGCGGGAAGGGGGTAGAAGTGCCCGGTAGGCGGGAAGGGGGTAGAAGTGCCCTGTAAGGCGGGAAGGGGGTAGAAGTGCCCGGTAGGCGGGAAGGGGGTAGAAGTGCCCGGTAGGCGGGAAGGGGGTAGAAGTGCCCGGTAGGCGGGAAGGGGGTAGAAGTGCCCTGTAGGCGGGAAGGGGGTAGAAGTGCCCTGTAGGCGGGAAGGGGGTAGAAGTGCCCGGTAGGCGGGAAGGGGGTAGAAGTGCCCGGTAGGCGGGAAGGGGGTAGAAGTGCCCGGTAGGCGGGAAGGGGGTAGAAGTGTCCTGTAGGCGGGAAGGGGGTAGAAGTGTCCTGTAGGCGGGAAGGGGGTAGAAGTGCCCGGTAGGCGGGAAGGGGGTAGAAGTGCCCTGTAGGCGGGAAGGGGGTAGAAGTGCCCGGGGGGCGGGAAGGGGGTAGAAGTGCCCGGTAGGCGGGAAGGGGGTAGAAGTGCCCGGTAGGCGGGAAGGGGGTAGAAGTGTCTGGTAGGCGGGAAGGGGGTAGAAGTGCCCGGGGGGCAGGAAGGGGGTAGAAGTGCCCTGTAGGCAGGAAGGGGGTAGAAGTGCCCGGCAGGCGGGGAAGGGGGTAGAAGTGCCCGGCAGGCGGGAAGGGGGTAGAAGTGTCCGGTAGGCGGGAAGGGGGTAGAAGTGCCCGGTAGGCGGGAAGGGGGTAGAAGTGCCCTGTAGGCAGGAAGGGAGTAGAAGTGCCCTGTGGGCAGGAAGGGGGTAGAAGTGCCCTGTGGGCAGGAAGGGGGTAGAAGTGCCCTGTGGGCAGGAAGGGGGTAGAAGTGCCCGGTAGGCAGGAAGGGGGGTAGAAGTGTCCGGTAGGCGGGAAGGGGTAGAAGTGCCCTGTAGGCGGGAAGGGGGTAGAAGTGCCCTGTAGGCGGGAAGGGGGTAGAAGTGCCCTGTAGGCGGGAAGGGGGTAGAAGTGCCCTGTAGGCGGGAAGGGGGTAGAAGTGTCCTGTAGGCGGGAAGGGGGTAGAAGTGCCCGGTAGGCGGGAAGGGGGTAGAAGTGCCCTGTAGGCGGGAAGGGGGTAGAAGTGCCCTGTAGGCGGGAAGGGGGTAGAAGTGTCCTGTAGGCGGGAAGGGGGTAGAAGTGCCCGGTAGGCGGGAAGGGGGTAGAAGTGCCCGGTAGGCGGGAAGGGGGTAGAAGTGTCCTGTAGGCAGGAAGGGGGTAGAAGTGCCCGGTAGGCGGGAAGGGGGTAGAAGTGTCCGGTAGGCGGGAAGGGGGTAGAAGTGCCCGGGGGGCAGGAAGGGGGTAGAAGTGCCCTGTAGGCGGGAAGGGGGTAGAAGTGCCCGGTGGGCGGGAAGGGGGTAGAAGTGCCCGGCAGGCAGGAAGGGGGTAGAAGTGCCCGGCAGGCGGGAAGGGGGTAGAAGTGTCCGGCAGGCGGGAAGGGGGTAGAAGTGCCCGGTAGGCGGGAAGGGGGTAGAAGTGCCCTGTAGGCGGAAAGGGAGTAGAAGTGCCCTGTAGGCAGGAAGGGGGTAGAAGTGCCCTGTGGGCAGGAAGGGGGTAGAAGTGCCCTGTGGGCAGGAAGGGGGTAGAAGTGCCCAGTAGGCAGGAAGGGGGTAGAAGTGTCCGGTAGGCGGGAAGGGGGTAGAAGTGCCCTGTAGGCGGGAAGGGGGTAGAAGTGCCCTGTAGGCGGGAAGGGGGTAGAAGTGTCCTGTAGGCGGGAAGGGGGTAGAAGTGCCCGGTAGGCGGGAAGGGGGTAGAAGTGTCCTGTAGGCGGGAAGGGGGTAGAAGTGCCCTGTAGGCGGGAAGGGGGTAGAAGTGCCCGGTAGGCAGGAAGGGGGTAGAAGTGCCCGGTAGGCGGGAAGGGGGTAGAAGTGCCCGGTAGGCAGGAAGGGGGTAGAAGTGTCCTGTAGGCAGGAAGGGGTAGAAGTGCCCGGTAGGCAGGAAGGGGGTAGAAGTGTCCTGTAGGCAGGAAGGGGGTAGAAGTGCC